>NC_089584.1:88166468-88466468 GCF_019320115.1 Miscanthus floridulus | reverse complement strand
GGAGCTACGGTTAAAAGAAAACCACTATCAAAAGATTTATATTATATTATAAAAGAAACAACTATGAGCTTGTTTTAGGTTAGCTAAGAAAACTATATGAGCAATATTGATTTAGATTAATCACAACATATTTAGTTTTAAAAGTTGAGTTAAAGCTAATCATGTATTATTTATAAATGTTATCACATAACAAATTAAACTTTACCTTCGTGAAGGAATTAAACATGTGACAACATCTAATCATACTTATCACATATGTATCTTGTTCAACTAATCAAATTATATTCTAGAAACACTTTTAAGTTAACAATTAATCATATTAACTTTTAGGTATAAATTATCAAAGTTAAACACCTATATTGCTTTTAATTCCAACCTATGTGCAAATATACTAATCAATTTAATATTTAGCTATATATGGAAAAACATGTGACATGAAAAACATTGCCCCTAACACATAGTTCACGTCAGCACGAACCAAACGCAACTTAAACGGTGCAAAACGAAATTAGAACTTAAATTGCTTTTAATTAAAAGTTATTGAATAATCCTTAATCAAATTAATATTTAACTTATAAATTTCCAAGATGTGAGACATGTTAAACATCGCTGCTAACACATATCATACACTGCGATGAAACTCGCGCAATCTAATCAAAATAAAAAACCTAAATCGATTTTAATTAAACAACGATTAATTAATTATAACACAATTAATATTTTAATAAAATAAATTCATAAACATGTGACATATAAACAAATAACTCTACTGCATAGATCTCAACAACATGAAACTAACGCAACTAAAACGAACTAAAACGGAGCTAAAACGATTAAACGATGGAGATTAACAATTGGATGGCAAAATCATAAATCATTGCATCTTCTACCTTGAGCTGTTCGTCTCCATCCGTACATACAGAACATGGGCATGGAAGCTGGCCTGCTGCTGCTCGCGGATGGGATTGGTCACGGCTGGCAAAGAGGGCAAGGGCCTCGACCGCGGGGGCTGGCATCCCCGCACGCGAGCCTTGCCCAAACGGCAGCGGCGGTGGCTACTGCTGCTGGCCGGCCGGAGCGAGCACAGGCAGCGGCGGCGGTTGTCCTGCACACTCGCGAGTAGGGGCATGGGACCGAGTGATGCAGGGCCATGGGCCAGGGACGAGGTGCGGGGTCCACACGGTGGTGGCGCAGGAGATGATGCTGCAGCGTCGGACGATGAAGAACGAAGAAGCTCTGTCAACCATGGTGGTTCCTCGCCGGAGAAGAAAAAGAGAGGTTAGGGAAATGATGAACGGGCACGGATTCGCGAAGAGGATGGTAAGACGGTGTAGAGGACGATGAGATCTACCTCGTGGTGGTGGTGGTCGACACCAGAACACGATGGTTTGGCTAGAAAAGCTCGCCGGAAGTTTGTCGGAAACCTAGCTGTGCGGAACTTCAGCGTCCGATCTGCGGGGCTACGAGTGCCGGCTTGAAAAACGGACTGTACTTCTAGAATCCTCGCTTCGAGGGCTACGCTGGCATATATATATAATTATAGAAATCCAAGATATTTTAGGAAATATTGATTTTTGGAATTAAAATAATTATAGAAAATCAAAAATTACTATTTAGGCTCCAAAAAATATCTCTGAGCTCCGAAAAATACTAGAAAAAATCCTAGGGATAGATGGAAGAATAAGGAACACAACCAAGGTGGTTTAGCTCTCGGAAAAGACTTTTGGATTGATCAGGGAAAAAGACAAAGCTCCAAGAAATAGGACTTTAATCCCAAAAAAGGTCGAAAAGATTTCCGGAAAGAGAGGCATCGTTCTAACGCATCTTAAAACCTTTTCCAAGCCTTTGGATTTTGAAAATAAGGCATCTTATCTAACTTTTGTTTTTGCAAGTTTTCAAATTCTTTTTAAACCACTACTTGAATGCAATATTTTAAAGATTGAGATTTGAATTTATTTTCCAAACCACTCATCACAAAAGTATCAATGCAACGGCATGTATGCGCAAATATGTTGCTACTCTTATATTGGATTTTAATTTAAAGAAAATTTTCTTTTACCTATGTTTTTATGAGCACAAAACAATTAACAAAAATCATTTTACTCTTTTTGGAAAGTAGCTAATTTTAGGGTGTTACACCTCTGACCTCGACGACGGCGCCGCAAGAGTGAAGGCTTTCGATCGTGACCAAGCCACAGAGGCTTAGCAAGATGCAGTTGACCTGCTCGAAGAGGCCTGTGAGACGACCATCATCCGCTCCGCTCGCTACTAGCGAACTCTCCACAGGTACCACGAAAGGAAGATCAGGGGGAGAATACTCGAAGTCGGCGATCTCGTACTCCGGAGGACCCAATCAATGAAGGAAAAACATAAACTCTCTCCACCATGGGAAGGACCCTATACGGTGACCGAAGTGATCCGACCAAGCACCTACCGACTGGAGGACGACAATGACAACGTTCTCACCAACACTTGGAACATTGAACAGCTACGTTGTTTTTTTTCCCAAAATTTGATCTTACTGCTTTTTATTCAACACTTGCTCCTATAAAGCACCCTAGCCCGAACACTTTTAGCCCATGTCGCTCGGGGGCTCCATGAGGGTACAATACTAAATACTACCTCTCTTTTTTACTATCACGTGGTAACAACTTTGTCCCCGAATGGAAACACATTCCATTCCTTTGATTGCCCTATGTGACTCTGTTCTTACTCTTAACCGAACGTGTCGCAGAAATGACCAATTTATAAGAGTACAAGTACAATGGCAGCCTGCAAGCGGTCGCATGGTCATACTTGAACCCATATAAACCCGGTAGTCCGTCGAGTACCACGACGGGTCTCGATAAACGATTTACAACAACCAAGATCATACAGGATTCAACATACATGCCACATATTACATAAAGTTCATAGATATATTTCATCATCAGAGTATGAATAAAAGTTATTACAAACCAAGTTTGATAAATAAAGCAGAAGCAATTAAGTTCAAAAATAAAGTTTCCAACATAGTTTGATACAGTGCCAAATCGGATCACGGTCCACAAAAGCAAGGGTAGGAATTAATAAAGAAGCTTGCCCAAGGCTTACTCCTCATCCACGGCGGGATAGAAGCAACTCTTGCAATAACCATGATATATAGTGCCATCTGCAACAATGGGAAATAAAACCCTGAGTACGAGAAGGTACTCAGCTAGACTTACCTGTCATGAACCAGAAATAAAATGACTCTAAGGATTATGCAAGGCTGTATAAGTGGACGTAACTTGACAACATTTTGCGTAAAAGGCAATTGACCCGTTGTACAATTATGATTCCTTTATCAAGTTAATTATAACTATCCATTTCTAGATTAGCAACTATCCTGTGCCAAACATGTGGTATATCATTTAGAAGCATACAATAGTAACCATAGCAGGTATTGTAATTCCATATTCATCCGAACCATCATGTTTCATAACACAGTTACTATGATGTTGGAGCTAGTCAAGTTTCTCACTATCCGGGAGAGACGGCGATTCGAATCGATTTCAACCAGCTGGGAATTTATTCCTAACACAAACCCAGGTCTACCAGCCATGATAGCCTTAGGTCACCTTTGGTATAACTCAAGTACACATTTCGTAGGTCTGTACCGCGCCGCACAATCTGGAACACTAGATGCCAGGATGCTCAGGCCAAGCCTGCCCTTGGGCTCAGTCTGATCGTTCCCCGGAAGGAGCGCACAACAGAACAGGTCCTGGCCTGAGTTGAATTACTTGGCTTCGCGGTCGGAACGAGTTATCCGGCCAGCTAAGTGAGAGGCATGCATTCAATCTTGTTAGAAGTTCCAACAATGGTACGGTCCTTGATCGACATAGACGGGGATAGATCCACACCCAAGACCTCCATGTCTTGTTGTTTCTCTATCGATCTCCCGTCCGGTCTTGATTTACTTTTACCTCATGGTTCTGTTCCACGATGGTAGATATAGCCAACCGTGCTTCGGTATCCACCTATATCTCGTAGGTGACAGGACATCACCCGACTTCTACCGATCTAAGCATGGCTAAGCATATATTCGATCCTGGACCTATACCGGTTAAAGGTGTAATATCTAGACAAGGAATGTACATGCATCAAGTGGTTCCATTCAACTCTTATAACCTAATGCATCAATCATAAGTACTTAAGTAAACATTTGTAAATTACTAGGAGACTTAGAATGCTCTAGGGCTTGCCTCGTAGAAAGGAAGTAGGGCGGTGGTCAGGACACTCCGGAAGCTCTTTAGGGTTCTACTCCACGCCTTCAGGAGCTGTGGCTTGTGGATTCTCCTGCTGGTCCCCTTCCTCTGTTTCTTTGAATTCCAGCAACATTATCTCTTCCTCCGATCCTAGATGCATGAGTATGGCATAAGTATTACGAATGAATATATGTTAATAAGTGCATCATGTTTATTGAGTAGGTGCATATCTCTTCTCGATTATTTAATCATCTACTCCTACAATGCATCAATTATGCCATAAAACAGTAGCTACTCGTTTCACTCATAACTGGAGTTCTACTAATCCAAATACAGTGATCCTAGACTTTTTGGAAAGCTTATCAAATTCTCTACAACTTCGTTATTAACCCTTTTTACAGTACACATTATTTTCAACATACAACTCATCAAACTCCAGAATCTGTCTAAAAAGTAACAATACTTCTACATCATGTAATCATTCAAAATTTGACAACATAAAATCTACCAACAGTTTAAGCATACCAAATACATTTAAGATAATATAATGGTGAAGCTCAAACTATTTATTTAAATACCTTTATTATTTTACTGAGATACTTAGGTTAAATAATAAACATATACCAGATATGCTTCATAAATTCTCAAAAATTTACAGTGCCTTACTAATGCTATCAAAGGACTACTATAAAAATTTCATGTCATTTTACCTAGTAGAACATCCTATACAAAAATGATAAGGCAACAAGGCTTGAAATACCATAAATAGAAAACCCTATTGAAAAGTGTCAAGCAACAGATTTCCTATTTTTCTTAGCATCCATATACTACTAGGATTACCTCCAAAAATTTTCATGAATTTTGGATTCATAAATAATTTATAAAAATTTACACAAGGATGTCCTAATTATAAAAGAAAAATCTATAACTACAAATCTACACATGCACTCATCTTAAAAATTTTTACCAGAGCTCACATATGCTAAGACTAGCTTACCACAAAAAATTCATAATTTTTGGAGCATAGGAACTCTAGATATAAAATAAACAAATTTGAATGCATTCAAGAGCACATTTCAAATCCCTATTTAAATCTCCAAAAATTTCTACTGTAAATGTCAAGAACATATTTTTCCTAAATACTACACTTCTTAAGGGACACTAACAAATTTATTTCATAATTTTTGAAGCTAACAAAATGAAGATACAAAAATTACAAAACATATGAAATCTGCATTCAAAATGAACTGGCTTTAAAACATGGAGTCGCTAACACGCGGGACCCACTGGTCAGTTGACCCCACTTGTCAGTGAGACAAAACAGAGCACGATGGTGCCGCTCGACGCTGCGCGGTTGGAGCTCATCGACGGTGAGTCCGCCGGCGGTGACGTCTACGCGGTGAGACCTACTTGACTGGGCGCACCGATTGAGATACTAGGTGGGGCCTCTTGCCGGCGCTAACTACGATGGCGGCGGCCATGTGAAAGCTCTAGTTTGGTTTTGGTGAATTGATGAAACCCTAAGTGCTAACCTAGTTTATCAAGTGATCATGACATAGGTAGCACACTTCAAGTAGAAGAAGCTAATGAAGATCATAGCATGACAATGGTGATGGTATGGCGATGATCAAGGGCTTAAACTTGAAATGAAGAAAGAGAAAAACAAAAATCTCAAGGCAAAGGTATAAACCATAGGAGCTATTTTGTTTTAGTGATCAAGACACTTAGAGAGTGTGATCACATTTAGGTTTGATAGCCGTACTATTAAGAGGGGTGAAACTCGTATCTGAATGCGGTTATCAAAGTGCCACTTGATGCTCTAACTCATTGCATATGCATTTAGGATCTAGTGGAGTGCTAACACCCTTAATAATATTTGTGAAAATATGCTAACACATGTGCACAAGGTGGTTGTAGGGTTGAGATGGGTTTGGGTCCCTCTCTCCCTCCCGCCGAGCTTGCGAGGCGGGATTCGGTGCTTTTGGAAAAATGAAATGTCTATTTTCTATTGCACCGGATGCAAAATTCTTGGTGGTTGGCACATTTGGGCAAGGGTGAAGAAGTTAGAGTTGAAATGGAGTTGGTCGAAATGATGCTGGCGTCGGTCTACTGACCGGACGCTGGGTCACTCAGCGACTGGACGCTGAAAGGCTGCGTCCGGTCGAGCTGTCAGACGGCACAGTAGGGTAGGGTTGAGCACCGGACGCTGGCTGCGTCCGGTCAAGGTGGACCGGACACGTCTGGTCAAAAAAACATGCCTCGGGGAGCTTACTGGAAACGACCGGACGTTGGGGCTTCAGCGTCCGGTCAGTTTTGACCGGAGCGTCCGGTCAGCTTCGTAGCCGTTGGAATCTGACGAACAGCGTTTGAAGGTGATGACACGTGGCATCCATCGGGCGACCGGACGCTGAGGGCCAGCGTCCGATCAGTATGACTGGAGCGTCCGGTCAGAGCGCGTTTTGCCCAGTAAAGGGGTATAACGGCTCTATTTGATTGGGGCTCTATTTATAGCCCCATGGCCGGCTGTGGCTCACATCTTTGGCCATTTTCATTGACATAGCAACCTTGTGAGCTAAGCCAAAGCCCTCCCACTCATCTACATCATTGATTCATCATCATAGTGAGATTGGGAGTGATCCAAGTGCATTGCTTGAGTGATTGCATCTAGAGGCACTTAGTGATCGTGTTTCGCTGCGGATTTCGCTTGTTACTCTTGGTGGTTGCCGCCACCTAGACGGCTTGGAGCAGCAAGGATCATCGAGCGGAGGTGGTGATTGTCTCCGGCTCCGATCGTGGTGATTGTGAGGGGTTCTTGACCTTTCCCCGGCGGAGCGCCAAAAGGTACTCTAGTGGATTGCTCGTGGCTTGTGTGATCCTCATCTTATGTTGGTTGTGCGGCACCCTATTGAGGGTTTGGCGTGTGAAGCCAATTAGCACGTGAACCTCTAAGTGAGTGAATCGCCACAACGAGGACTAGCTTGCCGGCAAGCAAGTGAACCTCGGTAAAAAATCATTGTCTTCATCATTGATTCCGAGGTGATTGGTCATCATTGTTATTCATCTTCGTGATTGATTGGTTCATTCATCTACACGGCGGTATAACCCTCTTGATCACTCTCTTTACTTTACCGCAAACTAGTTGACAAGCTCTTTAGTGTAGCTAGTTGTGAGAGCCTGCATGCTTGGTTGGTGTGGCTCTTTAGTTAGCCTTTGAGAGCACACTAACATAGGGTAGTGTCATTGCTCTTGTGTGAATTGACACTATCTAAACTAGAATTATGGTAGGTGGCTTGCATTTTGAGTAGGCTAGCGCAACACTCATTTCGCCTCATAATTGTCTAACCATTTGGTTAAGTGTTGTTGTAGAAATTTTTATTAGGCTATTCACCCCCCCTCTAGCCATTAGGACCTTTCACCATGGTGGATCGGCGAGGCGGGACCACGGCGGTACACCAGTGGAGGCCACGGTGAAGCACAAAAGGGCATGGATGAGCTTCCCTGGGCTCAGGCAGACCTAACGCACACGGTTGCACGGTCTACGGTGGGGGGAGGTGCCCCAGCCACGGTGACGGGCGCGGCGAGGATGCTCCGGTGAGCTAGTGCACGGTGCTGTTGCTTACCAAGTGCGGTCAGCGAGCTAGTGCAGGCGTGGTGAGTCGCGGAGATGAGGGTGGAGAGGTTGCGGTGGTGACCGAGTGGCTAGGCGTGGGTTTGTGCCATCGACGGTGACGGTGGCGCTGCGGAAGCTCTGCTGCTACGGCAGGCGAAGAAGAGGCTGAGGAAAAACAAAAATGGGGAGCACGGGAGGGAGCGGGCAGACGTTGGAGAGTTGAAGGCGCGTGTCTCCCTGCCTTGGCCACGCTGGGTAGAGCGTCGGCGACGTACGGCCAGCCTCACATCTACGCGGCGGCCAAGACCTGAACCAGTCGGCCACTGAAGAATCGCGATTCAGTTCGTTCAGCCGAGCGAGGAGTAGCCTAACAGCGTGTTTTCGAGTCAATCAAACTCCTAATCCGTGGACTTCTAGCCAAAACTTCCTAAACCAAAGTTGAAGCCTAAAGTACCAGCTACAAATCTTGTTCAAGGAACTTGTTCTAATTCGCAACAGAAATGGAGTAAAATCATCCCAAACATCGGCTATCAGCATGGTTAGGGTACAAGACTTAGAAAAATTTCTGAAGTGTTGAAATCTTGATTTTGCTGATTTTTGTGGGACCCATTCAAGCATGCTAGGAGCTGATTCAGTCAATGACCTAAAAATAAAAGTTGTTCCTTATGTCAAACACTACAACTTTGCTTTAGTGACTTCCTCCATGCAAGGTCTCTAACACCTAGTTCAAACTTGGTCAAACAAGCTACATTCAAATGATGATACATACTCAAACTATGACATAATGACCAAATTAGCCCTAGCCCTAAATACCAAAGTTGTTCATGATGATATTCTAAACATGTTTAAGCTATTTGCAAGGTCACACAATCATTTACATGTTTACACTCATGATCATATGCACATACACATGGAAACATGAAATAATAAGAATGTTGCACATGTTTCAATCGAATGTTTCAATTGTCAAAGCTTGTATATGAATGATTTATGATCATGCTCATGCTATGCGAGTCAAGTTATGCAAGGCTAACACCCGAGGTGTTATAGAACGCACCCTGCCACGACCTATGAGTAGCTGTGGGGGTATTAACCCCTATACCCTTATGGCTAAGCTTGGGCCGGCCCAGATCGGTGAGTCCGGTCCACCAAAAGACAACGCGTGGCCCAACCAACTTGTTCGGAGTCCCGCGTAAGGAGTCAAGGTAGATTTGGCGATCAGGCAAGATCCTGGTCGGTTAGAATAGGAATCCTTATTCGGCCACATATGGCAATTGTAACTGGCTAGGATTAGTTTCCAGATCTGTAACCCTGCCCCCGGACTATATAAGGAGGGCAGGGGACCCCTCTAAAAAACATCTCTCATTGACATACAGCAATACAAATCAGACACAGGATGTAGGTATTACGCCTTCTTAGCGGCCGAACCTAGATAAAACCTCGTGTTTGTCTTGCGTCACTGTCTTGTTTGTAGCTTGTGCATCTGTCTACCGATAATCTACTACCTTGGGCATACCCCTAGGTAGACTGCCGACCATATTTCGTCGATAGTGGCACGCCAGGTAGGGGGTGTGCGTACTGCTCTCCAAGCAAACAAGATGGTCATCATCTCCAGCTCCATGGCTACGCCGAATGGCCTCACGTTCACCGTTGGCCAGATCACCTGGACCACCAGCTCCAACGACTTCATCGCCATGACCCCGGAGGAGGCATGGATTTAGTCTGCGCCAACCACTGCTTCACCTACATCGGCTATGGCTTCAACCACAACGGATATGGCTCCGACCACAACGGATACGGCTCCGACCATGATGGATCTGGCTCCAACCATGGTACATCTGGCTCCAACCACACCTGCATCACCTTCAGCCACGCCGACAACTCGTCATCCGCTTCCCCGCTACAAAGGGAAGCAGATCGACAACACCGACCTGCTCGACTCCATCGATCGTGTTGGCACCAAACTCACTGAAACCCTAGCTCTAGTAAGTACGATTCAAAGTCAACCTAATGAGCAGGTAATCGCTCCCCACAACAGATCTACCCGACTAGCTCAGACCAGTCGTCCTGCATGACTTGGTACAGATCTCGTGGTCACATCTACTCCTGAAGGGCGCTCTGCTCATCGCCGGCCAGCCTTCGTGACGGGTCTTCGGCTCTCCAAGTATGAAGCCTCGACGGAGAACCACCAGGTCCAGCCCTACGGCCTACGAAACGCTGCCTCCAACTACGCGTACAACCTACGACATCGTTTGGATCTTTGTTTTGTGCACTGACCTCGGCCGAAGCCACGCAACTTCATCAACATGATCCGGATTGAAGATTATCAAGAAGGATCCATCCACATAGTCCAAGAGGGCGACTCTAGCTCCTCATCTGGCATCGCATCTAATGCATCTGTCCACACCTAGCTTCAGCATCACAAAGATGAAGGCATCAAGTACGATCTAGATATCCCAGACCATGCCCCGAGGTTCTCACAATTCCTGTCTTTCCTGCTAAGACGAGGGGATTTGATCCATGTTGTCAGCAATGATGAACCACCAGTAGTTGGTGAAATAGAACAAGAAAGGACTGCACGCGAAGCACGCAATATTGACCGGTTTAATCACCGACAAATCGAAGCCGTTGCAGACCAGGAGGCACGACGCATAAGGGTCCAGCCACATGACCTCAACGATGCTTTCGACAGGGTGGGGGACAAATAGGTCTTCAGGACTCCAAGTGCCAATGTAGCCATCGCCATGGCGACAATGCAACGGCTACCCAACACCCCGAAAACCCAAGCAGTTCACGATGAAATACAAGCCTATCTGACGGCTGCTATGGCCTAGACCGCAGAGATTGTAAACCAAGCCTAGGCCCCATCCGTCTCGGTCGAGTCAAGCCATAGCCACCAGCACCCAAGTCGCTCACAGCCACTCAACCAACATGGCTCGCGCAACAACGACCCATCAGACAACCGTCAAGGCAGAAATGGTGGCCATGATGGTGGCCAAGATGACAACCGCCATTGGGACGACAACCACAGCGATGTCTGGGATGATAACCGCCGAGACAACCGCGACAATCGCCACGATAACCACGGCCACAGGGCTAATCTAGATGGCAATCGAGATCACCGCGATGGCAATAACGATCTCCGCCATTACCTCGGTGGACGTGATTTGTGCTCTCGCATCAACCAGAGAGCCAACAATCGAGCATCCCATGAAAGTTATCGTCGTATGGAATATGACACTGCCCATGGCCCGCCGGGTTTAAAGCAGTTTACTCCACACCTTCGCCAAGTCATATGGCCCAAGAATTTCAAGCTTGAGAAACTTTAGAAGTACGACGGCAAGGAAAACCCCGAATTATGGGTCATGCTCTATGAGACTATGTGTAGATCAGCCATGGCTGACGAGCACATCATGTCTAACTATTTCCCAGTCGCTGTTGGCCATGTAGGTCACCAATGGCTGGTTAGCTTGCCGGCGAACTACTTTGACTCTTGGCAGGAGCTCAAGCAAGCCTTCATCGACAACTTCGTTGCAACTTGTGAACAACCAGGCAACAAATACGATCTGCAATGGATTCGAGATTGAAAACATGAGCCACTGCGCGAGTACGTTTGACGTTTCTCGGAGATGCGCATCAAGGTCCCATCAATCTCTGACAATGAGGCAATCGAGGCTTTCATTACTGGCCTCCGCTTCCATAATGCCCTAAGGGACAAGCTCCTCCGTAAGAGACCTGAATCGATCACAATGCTCCTGGCCACCGCTAAGAAATATGCAGACGCCGACGATGCTAAAAAGATAATTATTGAAGAAGAAGCAAGGGTTCCACGCTCCGACCACCCCCACACCATGACGATTACCACGGCAACCATGGTCGGAACGACAATTTTGACCGCCGCAACCAGCGCAACAACTCCCGCGACAACCGTGACCAACGTAATCAGCGGCGTAACTACCGTGACGATTATAGGAGCAAGCGTGCTTGGGAAGACGACGGCGAGGTCAATACCGTTAAAAAGGGTGGCGGACGTCGTAACTATGAAGATGACTATGCCAAAGCATTAAAAGGGCCCTGCCAGCTCCATCCTAAGTCAAACCATACCATGGAGAATTGCCACGTTCTCAAGTCTATCTACACGCATCAACAAGTTCTGGATACATTCGACAAGCCTAACGACGCAGAGGAATAGTGCAACGAGGATAACGACGATGACGATGCAGACCCTCATCACAAGTACGTCAAGCCAACCGATCACGTACACACCATCATTGGAGGCAAAGTGTCCATCGAGACCAAACGAGAATGCAAGTTACTCGCCCGTGCTTGCTTGAACGTTGCCAACACCGACAACCTCCTCACCGATCCGCGGCTCCCTCCGTGGTCTCACCGCGAAATCTCCTTCAGCAAAAAGGACCAGTGGGCCGCAATACCTGAGCCAGGGCATTTTCCCCTAGTCCTCGATCCTTATATTAAAAAGGTTTAGTTCGACAAAGTACTGATCGATGGCGGCAGCTCGATCGATATACTGTTTAAGAACAGTCTGCCCGCTCTGAAGATAGCTCAGGCGGACCTCAAGTCGTATGAGGCACAGTTCTGGGGTGTTCTCCCCGGATAGAGCTCTACACCTCTCGGGTAGATCACGCTACCTATGCAGTTTGGGACCCCGGACCACTTCCGCATCGACTATGTCAATTTCGTGGTCGCTGACTTCGACGGCACCTATCATGCTATTCTTGGTCGATCATCGCTCACCAAGTTCATGGCCATACCTCATTACAGGTATCTGGTGCTCAAGATGCCTACTGAGAAAGGAGTTCTAACCCTCTAAGGCAACGTGTACATAGCTTATACCTGCGAAGACGACAGTTTCAAAATAGAAAAGGCTCACGACCTCTCTATTTGCATGGCCGAGACCATGCTCGATGCCAAGAAGACCTCAACCAACCACCTGGAGATCCCGGAGCTCAAGGCTCCACACAAAAACATCAAGTCCAAGGAGCACAAGGTGATCCAGCTAGTCGACGGTGATCCTAGCAAAATGGCCCTTATCGGGGCCAACCTAGATCCCAAATAGGAAGACACGCTCATCGGGTTCTTGAGGAGCAACGGGGATGTGTTCGCATGGAAACCTGCTGACATGCCCAGTGTACCTCGGAACTTGATCGAGCACTCCTTGAATGTCAACGGCAAGGCCAAACCTATCAAGCAGAAGCTACGACGGTTCGCTCGCGACAAAAAGGAGGCGATTAGGGTAGAAGTTATATGGCTTTTGGCAGCCGGATTTATCAAAGAGGTGTATCATCCAGAGTGGTTAGCCAACCCGGTTCTTGTATGCAAAAAGAATAATGAATGGAGAATGTGCGTTGATTACACTAATCTCAACAAACACTACCCTAAGGACCCCTTCGGCTTACCTCGCATAGACGAGGTCGTAGATTCAACCGCCGGTTGCGAGCTGCTTTCCTTTCTCGATTGCTACTCTGGTTATCACCAAATCACTCTAAAAAAGGATGACTAGATCAAGACATCTTTTATCATACCCTTCGGCGCCTACTGCTACACGACTATGTCGTTCAGGCTCAAAAACACCGGGGCTACCTACCAACGCGCTATACAAGCTTGCCTCAAAGACAAGATAAAAGATGACCTCGTCGAGGCTTATGTTGATGATATAGTTGTCAAAACCAAGGAAGCACATACCCTTGTTGACAACTTGGAACGCACCTTTGCAGCCCTTAACACATTCCAGTGGAAGTTAAACCCAAAGAAGTGCATCTTTGGTGTTCCTTCTGGCATACTACTCGGCAACGTCGTCAGTCACGACGGCATACGCCCTAATCCGGAGAAAGTCAAGGCCGTCTTGGACATGAAGCCGCCCAAAAAGGTGAAGGATGTTTAGAAGCTTACCAGATGCATGGCCGCCCTTAGCCAATTTATATCAAGATTAGGTAAAAAAGGATTACCATTCTTTAAACTACTCAAAGCATCCAAAAAGTTTGAGTGGTCGGAGGAAGCAGACGCTACCTTCACACAGCTGAAATAATACCTTACATCACCTCCGGTCCTCACTGCTCCTAGAGAAGACAAAACACTCCTACTTTATGTTGTGGCTACTAATTGAGTGGTCTCCACGGCCATGGTGATTGAGCGAGACGAGCCCGGCCACATCTACAAGGTACAACGACCAATCTATTTCATCAGCGAGGTACTTAATGAGTCCAAGACCAGGTACCCACAGATTCAGAAGTTGATCTATGCCATACTGATAACATCCTAAAAGTTGAAACACTACTTCGATGGATACCGTGTGGTGGTCATGACTGAGTACCCTCTGCGAGATATCATTAACAACAAGGATGCGAACGGGCGCATCGTTAAATGGGCAATGGAGCTATGCCCCTTCTCCTTGGAATTTGCAAGCCATACTACAATCAAGTCTTAGGCACTCGTCGATTTCATCATCGAGTGGACAGACTTAAGCACGCCTGCCTCTCCGGGATCCAATGAGTATTGGACGATGTACTTCGACGGCTCTCTCAACATTGATGGTGCAGGAGCAGGAGTCCTTTTCGTGTCACCATCCAAGGAGCAGCTCCAGTACGTCCTCAGGATTTATTTCCCAGCATCTAATAATGCCGCCGAGTACGAAGCATGCCTACATGGTTTGCACATTGCGGTTGAGCTTGGCGTCAAACGTCTCTACGTCTATGGAGACTCTGCTCTAGTCATCAATCAACTCAATAAGGACTGGGACACGACCAGTGAAAAGATGGATGCATACTGCAAATCGATCAGAAAGCTAGAAGGCAGGTTCTATGGCATCGAGTACATACACGTGATCTGGGACAAGAATCAAGCAGCGGATGCACTGTCAAAGTTAGGATCATCCCGAGCCAAAATCCCACATGGTGTATTCGTCCAAGACCTGCTTACGCCTTCCATCGAAGAGGAAGATTCCATGACAAACAAGCCTCTAGACCAGCAGTTGGTGGCTACGGTTCCGGCGTCAAGCACCACCGAGCTACCTCCAACCACTCACGAGCCTGACTGGAGAATTCCTTTCATCAAGTACCTAACAGATGGCAGCGGTTACACTGATTGGACAAAAAACGAGCGCCTAATGCATCACAGTAAGTAGTACTTGCTCGTCGATGGCAAGCTATGGCGCAAGAACGCAAAGGAGAAAATCTTGATGAAGTGTATAACCCAGGAGGATGGCGAACATCTCCTAGACCAAATCCACTCTGGCTCCTACGGTAACCACGTGGCCTCAAGAATGCTGGTTGGTAAGGCTTTTCGAGCAGGGTTCTATTGGCCATTAGCAGTAGCCGACGCAGAGAAGCTAGTCTGCCACTGTGAGGGTTGTTAGTTCTTCACCAAGAGAATCCATGTACCAGCACATGAGATCCAAACAATACCAGCCTCTTGGCCCTTCGCATGCTGGGGAATGGATATAATCGAGCCCTTCATACCGGCTCTAGGGAAATTTACATGCGTCTTTGTGCTGATCGATAAATTTTCTAAGTGGATAGAATACATGCCTCTAGTACAGGCATCCTCAGAAAAGGCTGTCATGTTCCTCGACCAGGTCATCCACCGTTTCGGCATACCCAATAGCATCATCACTGATCTGGGTACTCAGTTCACCGGGAATGCTTTTTGGGACTTCTGCGATGAAAGGAGCATAGTAGTAAAATACATCTCGGTGGTGCACCCTAGAGCTAATGGACAAGTCGAGCGGGCCAATGGCATGATCTTAGATGCATTGAAGAAGAGGATGTATAGAGAAAATTCCAAAGCTCCTGGTAGATGGCTCAAAGAGTTACCAGCCATGATCTGGGGCCTCAGAACTCAGCCCAGTCATAACACCAGCGTCTCACCGTACTTTATGGTTTACAGAGCTGAGGTAGTCCTTCTAGCAGATATAGCTTTCAGATCAGCACAGGTAGAGAACTTTGATGAAGGAAGGGTCAATGAAGTACGGAAACTAGAAGTGAATAGCGCAGAAGAGAAGTGACTCAATTCTTGTGTACGTACGTCCAAATACCTTGCTATTTTGCGCAGGTACTACAATAAGAACGTTAAAGAGCGATTCTTCATGGTTGGGGACCTGGTCCTAAAGTGGAAGACGAACTAGGCTGGTGTCCATAAACTCACAACCCCATGGGAGGGTCCCTTCATGATCAAGGAAGTCACACGACCAACGTCTTACAGGTTAGCTCACCTAGATGGTACTGACATACCAAACTCGTGGCACATCGACAAGCTTAGACGTTTCTATGCTTAACTACTGAGACATGTACTCCTCTTGTACCTTCAATTTACTTCAATAAAGCTATTATGATTTCTCCGACCACTCTAATGTGTCACTTTGAATTTTATGGTTATTCTAACTTAGCCAGTAAAAGCCGACCACCACTCCTTCTACGGTTTTCAGAGCAGGCCCTGTCTCTGGTTCCTCCCAACACATGCATGGGATCCGCTCTCTACATTATAGGTGATCGGCAGGTCCCCCTTGGTTTGACTTGTCCACGTCTATGTGTGCATAGGTCACGCACCTCACACTCCAACCACATGGCAAACTATGGCCGCACAAACTTTTCGGGATGATGTGTCGAGGAAAATGGTACAACTAAACAGAACATTAACATGTTCTCACTTAGTTACACCAACATAAGTTTCAAGCTTAAAAACGTTTTATACAAAGCAAACAAGCTTATAATGATATATAGCTATGTTATTACAAGCTTGCCTAAAGAGGCCCAAGTTTACAATAACACAACTATGCCCTCCTTCTACAGCTCTAAGCCTATTACATTGGCTGGTCGGGGCGCGCGGCACCTACTGCTCGCAGCTTCTGATATCCTACTCGGGTCTTGGGGACTCTTGAGCTAGTTGAGCTGAAGGGGATGGCCCTGCCGATGCCTAGCTGGTTGAGACCGCAGGCTTCATCGGTTGGCTTGCAACTGATGGCATTTCCAGCTGACTTGTCGATGGCATCCCCTATACAGGTGCTGTCCCACCTCCACACGGGTTAATGTCGCCAATTATCTTTGACGACAGGTCTAGCTAGGCCATCCAAAGCTCCTCCACCTTGTCTGGGTCTACCTCCTTCGGGTATCTAGCCTCCAGGCGCTTGAGATCGATCAGGGGGTAGTGGGCACGCACCATGCTTAGCACATGGGCACCCGTGTACTCACCCGCCTCTTTCACAAACTCTTGGAACCATCCCCATGCTTGTCTACATCTTTTGACTAGTCCGAGCTGGGGCGTCCTTGGCTCTTCCTCTATGAGCGCCAGGTCGATAAGGTCGAGGACGGGCAAAATGCCAGTTGCCACTTCCTGGCACCGGTTCTTCCATGTGTCCCGATCCTCGGTGGCCTCGAGGCATCGTGCTTTCCAGCCGTCACGCTCTTTGATCATGGCTTCTAGATGCCTCTTGGCATTGACTTTTAAAACTGCACACCGTACAAGACATCAAATGTAATGGCACGACAAGATAAGGCGGGCAACAGAATGAGAAAGGTGGTCTGGAATACTTACTTTTCAGTTCCTCCTTCATTTTGGTGGTGTGGTCCTAGAGTTGAGACTAGTTGCACGCTAGTTTCTCATTGTCCTCCTTCAGACGACCACACTCTATGGTCACACGGCTATTCTCCTCTTGGAGGTGGGTTACTTCAGCTTCTAAGCCTGCATTACAGCTGTCACTAACAACAACACAACAAAACATGTCATACACTTGTTGTGATAAAATGACAACTTACTTGTTTTTTCCTACTCTTTGTTATTGAGCTGTCCAACCAGGTTCTGGTTCTGTGCCTCTCGCTCTGTCCTCTCCTGGTCGGTGGCTTCAAGTTGGCGGCGCAAGCATTCCACCTCGGCTGCCGGTTCTTTATTGTTTGCCGTGATTCCCTCAATCTGGTCGAAGCACCTATTTCGGTACTTTGCGGTCTTCATCAAGTCCTGCATATAAACAAGCTAAGTCAGACAGTTCAACTACATAACAAGGTCAAGTGGTCAAGCCAAACATACCTGGACTTCTGTCACCAAACGCTTTGCCACTCGTTCAACTTTTAGGGTCTCTTCGACCTCTAGGATTTCTTCGTGCATAACCCACTCGTCGTTCCGCCAGCGCGACACATATACATGTTGTCGTTTATCTTGGGGACGGCCCAAGATTTCTTCTACTTCATCCTCTTTGACCTCTTGTTCAGGGGGCAGCGCTGGTCTAGAGTCTGTAGTCTCCGCGACCACTATGGCTTTCCCACGAGCCATAGCCTTGGCTAGCGTGCTCTGTGCCAACTCCGGTTGCTGCTCCTCGGCTTGGTCTGGTTCCCTTGGCGCCATGGTATCTGCTTTAGCAGGGTTAGTGCTCGGAGCACTTGTACTTTGCTCGACTGTCTTCTTGACCAGCTGCTCGAGGACTGACGTCTGGCCGATCATCTGTTGAGGTCCCGTCGGAATTTCTTCTACAAGTTCCTCCACAACCGGCTGCTAAGCAGTTCTTTCCGCCAGTACTGGCGAAGCCGTGCCACACCCGGCTAGCTGGTCGGGATTTTCGGTGGACGCCGACCTGATATACCAGAGAAAAGTTCAGAAGACAATAGTATTCAATACAAATTATAAGCTTACATCAAAGTTACAGATACTTATAGCTTGGAAGCACGGAATGACATGGCGAAGGAGCGTCTCTTCGATCGTGCCTGCTCCATGTGCTCAGCGGGATACACCGGGTGTTTTTCCATGACTGGTACTGGCGCCGGGGTTTGGTGCTCGACACTTCCCTCGCTTGTCCTCTGTGTTGCAGTGGTCGGTGATGCAATCACTGCTGGCATAGAGGAGCCACCCTGCTCCGTCGACCCCATTTGTCTCCTCCTCTTTCGAGGGACAAGTCGAAAGATGTCCGCATCCTCTGTTTCATCGTTTGAAAGGGGGAAGATGGCCTGGCGATGTTTGTTGGTAGCCGGCCGCTTGCCAGCAGCTCTGGCCAATGCATCCTCCCCAACCCTGAGTACCGCCCAGTCGACGTCTTCGGTCCTGGCACCAGTCTGGGCGGTTGGGCCAGCAATTTGCGGCCAATCCACACCAGGGGCGGAGACACGAACACTGCTGCCCGGTCACGACCATTACTCTTGGAAACATAAAGGAGACAACAGTCAATTTCTTATTACAACATAATTCTATAGGTACAAGGAAGCATCATTTACCTTTGGTGGAGGTCGGGCCAACTTGAAGGCGTGCTCGATGTTGTTTAACCTGACATAATTGGGATCGGCTTGGTTGAATAGCTCCCCAATCCTGGCCTTTACTTCTATCTTGTCGAGCGCCTCTTTTCTGGTCCTTATCGGATCTGCGCTCCTCTGGTACTCGAAGCCAGGATGTACCCTCTTCTGGCAGGGCTGGATCCTTCGGCTGATGAAGTTACCAACCATGCTTGGACCATCCAGCTTTCCCCATAGGATCATCCCGTGCAGTTCTGCGATCTGCTCCAAGTGCTCGGGCTTCTCTGACCAGCTGTTCTTCTTCTTTGGAATCAACCCCACGTCGCACAGGGTGATTGTGTTTAGCTCTTCGTGGATGTAGAACCACTTCTTGTACCATTCGTCCAGCGAGGTGTTCTAGGGGCAATGCAAGTACTGGGCCTTCATACCATCACACAGATTGAGGTAGACGCCTTCGGCTATTTTCGAGCCGCCGCTCCCTTTCTTCCGCAGACAAAATAGATGGCGAAAGAGGTCGAAATGGGGCTGGAAGCCACCATAGGCCTCGCAAAGATGGATGAAGGTGGAGACAAGAAGAATCGAGTTGGGATGCAGATTGCAAATCTCAATCTCGTAATACAAGCAGAGACCCTGAAGGAAAGGGTGCACTAGAACCCCAAAACCCCGCTTGAAGAAATCCTCGAAAACCACAATCTCACCTGGTTGTGGATCGGGGAAGCTTTTTCCTTCCGGCGCACGCCATCCCGTGAGTGCCTTGTTGTGGAGCACTCCCATGGCGACGAGGTCTTCGATGGTCTGCTCATTGCTCCTTAACTTCCACCACTCCTTCGCCATGACTCTGCCTTTCTTCTAGGCATCTCTCTTCACCATTAATCTGTCCTTACAAAGGGGACGGATGCGGTGGTGGGGGGATTGGTGATGATTTTCGAAGGAATAGGGTTCGGCAAGAGGAAGAAGAAGGTTGTAGCGGCGAATCACAATGGGGATCGGTAAAAAGTAACTTACCAGTTCTATATTATAAATAACCAAGAGCTCCGTCATTTTGTCCGCCCGAGATTGTTGGGGACATGCGCACACAGTGTAGACGGTTGTTTTCTCAACCTCGAGATCTACGCCAATAAACGTGCCCCTTCATTATCAGTGTACATGCCTCTTCGTTGATAATGTGAGAGGGCCCACACTGACACACCTTCATACAGGTGCCAAGCGACTGTTTGCCAGAAAGAGCAAGAAGGTAGGGTGACGTGTCATATCCGTCTGCTTTTTTGACCAGACGTGGCAGATTGGACTTGACAGAGTAAGGAGATAAATAAATACACCAAATAATAATACAAGCGGCGTTCTTTTTCCTTTCACTGCATGTCTTGTGCTCAATGATGTACCAGACCACTGCCCTGCTCGGGGACTGCCCAGACCACTACCATGCTCGGGGACTGCCCAGACCACTACCGTGCTCGAGGACCGCCTAGACCACTGCCGTGCTCGGGGACTACTCCGACCGCTGCCGTGTTCGAGGACTATCCCGACCACTGCTCGGAGATTGCTTTCCTCGGCTACATGTGATTTGTACTCACATATAATTGAGAGGCATTTATTTAGACCTTGCTACAAGGCTAATACTTCGCCTTCTAGCAAGCTTGGGGACTACATGCCCAGGTTCTTAATGGCTGCAGCCTACGGAACTAAAGGGTAGGTGCAAAAAAGAAAGGATAAAAACAAAAGTTATGCTAGGATAAAAAACAAGAAACGGATAGTGGTTCTATCACAAGAACTGAACTAATGGATTCATTGGTATAAAAACTATTCACATGGGGGCTCACCCATAAACTCAACTATTACATTTTCTAACTACTTCTAATCCAAATACTACTATGGCCATTCGACAACATTGCCTGACGCCAAGGGAGAGGACACGACACACACCGCCGGACATAACCACCGCCACAGGGGCCCCACCTAGTTTCGCTCCCTCGACTTCGACAAAGCGCAATGGGTACCTCAAGGGATCTGCCTACTTCCATTCCCTTGACTTCGGTGAAGCACAACGGGTACCTCAAGAGCATCGCACCCATAGATGCTCAGTAGAAGAGCATAGAGCTCCTGACCTTCTCATGTAGTCGAGGTAGCTCCTGGGTAGGGACACTGCTACCAAGCATGATCTTGGGCAACTTCCCCTCCAACAAGGCTTGTCCAGTGAAGATCCATCGAAAAAAAATCCACACACAGCTCCATCCCGAAAAAGGCATCATAGATGAATCCAGCGTGCCACCTCCTTTGGTGGAAGCCGCCCCTTCTTAGGCAAAGATGGCCAGCACCGCCTTGGGCACAACTCAACATGCACTCTAGATTCATGAAAGGATCTATAAGGCCTCCCCCATGCTTACCCTCTCTCTCACTTAGGAACCACCATGACATACAAGCACTCTCGGTGAGGATGAAGGAGGAGAGATAATAGTTGGAGAATAGGCAAAGGGCTACAATGAAAAGCCCTCTCCCTCCCCCTATTTAAGGAGAAAACACAATAGCTAAAGAGGGGCAAAAGATTAGAGCAAAAAACTCTCTCTTCCCCCATTCAATGCGGATGGGAAACGATGGGACACACCCTGACCGATGGGACGCACACTGACCGACAGAACGCCACCTGGTCAAACAGAACGCCGCTTGGTAAGATGGGACGTGGCCTAGGTATGGCCCACCACTACCACATGCTGAGTGCGAAAACCAAAGCGTCACCACACGTAGGCGGCTCTCCGCCTCCCCAGGCGGGACTTGGAAAAACCCAAACAATGGGATCTCCACTAGGAAAACCATCAGGCGTCCTAAGTTGATCGAACGGCTCAAGAAAACTTCGAGAGACAAGTAAAGAGCGAAGGGACACCCCATGTAGGCCACACCAACTCCATCACAAACAATGAGCATGGGTCTCGGTCGAACATTTCCGATTGGAGCTCTTCAAACCCTGTCACTTGAGTCATCAAGGTAACACTGCCACCCCCACTATTTCTTTATAATCATTTTATACATCCATACACGCATTGATTCCATGTGCCCATGCCCTCGGATGATGTTGGCCCTGAACCGCCTAGGGGTTCAGGAACTAAAGCATCACATGTGCAGCAAAATGCATCACAACGCTCCATGTTGCATCACGAAGCGGTAGTTGCCTCATTTAGCATGAGCAATGACCGATCGGGGTTCAAAGGCTAGCCACAAAGGGCTTGAGGCTACCCCATGTCAAACAGAGCTAGGGGAGAAAATGCAGATGAGCCCCATGCGGCCCTCGCCTAGTCTGCCCCAAAGTAGATAGGGTAATCTCAACCTTCTTGTTCAATCCTAAACCTCTTACCAAGCCCATAGAATCTCCATTGAGGGGAGGCCAATAGGCCACCTGGGTTGGTCTCTAGAACAATCCAGGCATCTGTCGGGTTGTTGGTAAAGGAGTAGTGGAATGTCACAAGAGGGCTATGCTGACGCCGTCACGAACGACGGACCCAGATTCCACTTGATCATACCTGTTAGCGAACTCACCGAGTGTGTCACTCAAGCCCGAGCGATCGAGGCAAGCGACAAAGCTCAGCCCCTCCAGTTGTGAGAAACTGAGGACGGGATAACACACACAACTCAAACTGACCCCTACTAAAGCCCAACAGGGCTCGAGGGCTCAAGACAACCAAAGAACACCTAGGTCTATGACCCCAAACTTGCCCTATCCCTCAGCTATGCTTCGACTGCACACCAAATGCCTTGGTCTACGACCCCAAACTCACCCCATCCCTCAGCTACGCTTTGACTACACACCAAACGCCTAGGTCTGTGACCCCAAACTCTCCCCATCAGGATCCGTGAGCTCCTACTCGCACGATCCCTAAACTAACTAACTAACTGCCTTAGCTGCGTGGGCTACACCGAGGCCAGGATCCATGACTCTGACTTACCTGATCCCACAATGTGCACCGATGCCAGGACCCATGAGCTCTGTCTCATTCGATCCCTAAACTAACTGCCTTGCCTGATCCCACAGCGCGCACCGACGCTAGGATTCGCAAGCTCTGTCTCACCCAATCCTTAAAAACTAACCGTCTCGGCAACACAACGACGCCTTGGTTGATGACTCCATCTCAACTAAAAAATACACATGCACCACCGCTAACAAACACCCCTAGATGAATCTGCTCAAATCACCTGAGGGCTCAGGGGCTACACCCACGAGTGTGCTCGCGTGCACCCGCTGACAAAACAAAAACCTCCCCCGCTGGCAACACAAAAACCCCCTAGACGATTCTGCCCGAATCACTCGAGGGCTCGGGGGCTACACCCGCGGGTGCGCTCATGTGCACCCGCCGTCAAGACAAAAATCCCCCATATGATTCTACCCGAATTGCTCAGGGGCTCGGGGGCTCCTGTCGGGTTCATAAACTCAGGGCCCCTCATGGACCGGCTTCCCAACACAGGCTTGGCCCAGCAGGCAACATTGCAAACAACACGCAACTCATGGGCTAGCCGAAGTACCTAAACAACAGGCCAGAAGGGCAATCCAATCACTGACCAAAAGGCCTGGCCAAGGAGGAACGGCACCCGTTTCTAACTCTGGCCCACCTATATGACCGGAGCACTCGCTTCGGTCTCCAGCTCACCTCCTGACGGCCTCTCCGACCAGAAGGCATGGCCAAAAGCACTACTTCTGACTTCGACCCGTGTCTCCAACTGGGGATGCACCAAAACCCCTGCTCACTACTCTTCTCCGACTGGCGCGATCAGAGCCGGCTAGGACCAACTGACCAGGGATGCCTGCTCGGTAAGGACCAGGAAACAGATAGAGAAAGTAAGGCAGGGCACACAAGTCAAACCACAATACCAGGGACCATACCCTGCGCACCTACAGGATAGTACCCTATGACCTCCGTAGCATGGTAGAGCCCAAACAGTGTTGTAGACGTCGACATTTTCCCCTACAGTGTTGAGGGCGCTATTAACTCCCATATGGTAAGGCTTCCCCCACATGCCTCTAGGCATCGACAGTGTTGTGGGCGTCGGCATTCACCGTACTAGGCAAACATGGTAAAACCCCTCCAGGTATCAACAGTGTGATAGGTGTCGATGTCTGCCATACCCTAAGAAGACAAGACAAACCTCCCACGTGCATCTGACATTCAATAGTATTGTGGGCGCCTACCATCATCCTATACCCACCGGCATGGGCAACAAGGCTCAGTAGCATACATACTCTCCCCCTCTCACTTGTAAGGCTATCCCCTTCATCTATAAAAGGGGATGCGCTCTCTTCCAACATTCAGATTCATTAGATCGATCAAGGTCACCAGTACACAACCATAGAACCGCTAGGTCCGAACCACAAGCACACCCTTGAACACTTAGCTTATAGTGGGGCTCCTGTCACTCTCGGCCCTTCTGACCAGAGTCCGACTAGACCTCTTGTACCCCCATCTTTCTCCTTCTCATCTGTAACCCCACTGCAAACTTCGAGCACCTAGGCTTAGGAATAAAGTCACCGACCGACTCAAACTAGACATAGGGCACGTTGCCTAAACTAGTATAAACCCTATGTCATTGAGTGGTAGGCCACCTCCGATCACAATGTATGACAAAACTACAAATATTTATTTGTTGGTCACTTTCTGCACCAACATCAGCCTCCTGAGATCCCTGGTGGTGTCCTTCTCCTCAACGACCACCACTTCATCGCCCCTCTTTGTGAAGGATTTGGATGGCTTGAGGTCATGATTCCTCATGCTTGATCTCTTCCACCTCGTCCTCCTCCTCTGCAGCTAGTGGCACCACCTAGGGGCTCGTTGGCCACACAACGCGGCTGACCACACCCTCTGACATCTCTAGGAGAGCTAACTGCTCTTTTGGTTCCACTGGTTCCTCTACCCCAACTCTAGCGCGACGTCGGCAACTCTAGCATCTATCTACATAGACCCGGTGGCTCTAGCTGTTGCCCCGGGCACTGCCGCTAGCTCATCCATCATCAATGCCAATCGTTCTCCACTGCCAAGTTCATCAGCAGCGGTGGTTAACTCCTCCATAGGCCACCGAGCACCCAGGGACTCAGGGACGGGGTCTGCTGGCATTGCTTCCATGCAGGGACTAGCCCCTAGCTGCTCGTCGGTCTAGATAGATGTATTCAAATACTTCATACGCCTCGCTCTACATCAGATTAGCTCGTCAATCGCAAAAAGAGATAAAGATACGATAGTGAAATAAGTCCAAGGCTAGGATACTTATGTGTCGGCCTCCCTGTACACTTTTCTGATCTGGTGCTGCCTACCAGAGCCCCTAGGCATGGCCTTGGGGTCGACTCATGTGCCCTGGGGTGGAGGTCTCATGGCCCCTGCCACTGGCCTCTCTCTTGCTTGTTGCTTAGGGACTCCCCTCGCCTACTACTCAGGGACTTCCTTCGCCTACTGCTCGGGGACTTCCTCCCCTCTCTTTGATTGTACCTCCATGAGCGTGTTGCGTGGAGGCACTTCAGTGCTCAGAGGGGGAGCTACTAGAGCCCTGTCGTCATCCAACCACTCGGACATCACTGCACTCTACGTCTGAGTGGCCTGGTCACCGCCAAGTGAGATGCCACCCGACTTGCGAGGAGCAGCACCCACTGTCTTCCTCTTCTTTTGGGCCGACTCATCTGCCGTTGCCCTGTTCCCCTAGAGTTTCTCCAAAATCGGGGTGGGACTCTCTGTTCGACCAGTGTCCATGCCTTCAGACTCCGATGAGGCGCTGACGACACCTTCCTCAGGCTACATTATTGGTTGGGCATCCACTGCCCTTGGCCAATCACCCCTTGGCACATTCGAGAAGTACGCCGCTCGTTCCTCTAAATGGATCTTTCCACAAGTGAATCCGTTTACTGCTTGATAATGTTATAGGATAAAAAGGATCAAGAACAAACAATTGAGACTTTTACCTAAGGAGGCGGGTTTGTGCAGTTAAAGGCTCTCATCTTCCCTGACACGTTGAATAAGGCATTTGGAGCAAAAAGCCCTATGCCTGCTCTAGCACATCATCCTTTGACAGCCTCTCCAACCTCTCTCGGGTGCCGTCGGTGTCTCCCTTGAAGTCAAAGCCTGCATGGGCCCTCTCCTTGCAGGGCTGGACATGGCGCACTATGAAGCTCACCACCACCAATCCACCGTTCATCTTCACGTTGTTTATTAGGCCAAGAAGCTCCCTCACCTGCTCCATGTTAGTATTGCTCGGCCTCTCCGACCAGCTCCTCTAGTTCTCTGAAAATGTGGTCAACGTTGCAGCGGATGGCGGGATGGCTCTGCTTCATGTAGAACCACCTGGCGTTCCTCCCCTTCAACGAGGTGTTAGCAGGTACAATGATGTACTCACCTGCCATTCCATCGTGGAGTTGAAGATAAATGCCATCGACCACCTTGGAACCGCCGCCACCTTTCTTCCTTAGTTAGAACAGATGATGGAAGAGGTTGAAGTAGGGGAAGAACCCTGAGATACGCCTCACTAGAAGTGGATAAAAATTGAGATATGCAAGATAGTGTTTGGGTAGAGATTGCATAGACTAACTCTCCAGAACTCCAACAGGTCCTTCAAGAAAGGATAAACAAGAAATCCTAACCCGCACCAGAAATAATCTTCAAAAACTACTACTTTGTCTGTATGCGACATCGGGAAGGGCTCACCACTAGCTAGCCACCATCCAACGGTGACATGGTTAGAAAGGACACCCACCTCCACCATCCTGATGATCTCTGCCTCCCCCATGTTTGATGACACACACTCATTGTCACGGCTGGCTTTGGCGGTCGCCTTCTTTGGGTTTCTAGCTCCCCTCTTCGGCGTCATCTCTCAGATCTGGTTTGGGATTAGCGACGGAAGCACATGTGAATGAGAATCTAGAACTACAAGGGCTGAGGAGGAAGATGAAGGGGTGAAGTGGCAAAGGTGGGAGCATGGGGTGCGGTGGTGTAGTTATAAAGCACCCCCACCTTTCACGTTTTAGGGTTTTTGGGAAACCGCTCCACGATTTGTGCCTCTCCGCATTCTCCGCAACATCATGGTGGGCCGTTACCTAGGCTTTCATGCAACTATAGCCCGTATTGCCCATTTATCACTGTAATTTGTTACTACTCACCGAATATCCACCAACGTCTCCGCCATCTGTTACGGCTTAGTAATTACTACTATACAACCATTACTCCGGTTTTTCCTCTGTGATTTGTTTTCTCCAATATTTCCACTTGTGGCTCAGGAACTGCATCAGCAATACAACTTGGTTCCTCACCGCACTGGGACCTTTCTTCTATTGATTATTGTTTCTAACCCTGGCACCACATGACAACGTCACCTATTGTCAGGCTCGGGGACTAAGTGGGCACACTTCACCTTATGGTGAATGTGCTTTTCTCATCTCGGGGCTATGCCTGGGGACTGGCTGCCTGCTCGGCTGGTCTTCTACTTTTCTTCTACTTTGGACCCTGGCACAACATGACTACATCACCTACTGTCAGACTCAGGGACTAAGTGGGCACACTTCACCTAGCGGTGAGTGTGTTTGCTTGAATCTGGAAGACTCCGTGCCTTTCGAAGTTGAAGAAGACTACCTCCCTTTCTCATGGTCAAACTCTAAGAGAGCACACTTGGTCCACTATGGGGAAATTTTCAATTTTGAACTTGAGCTCCTCACATCCTTATGGCAAGCCTTACTTGGGATACACTGCTCGGCGACGGTTCACACTGCTCGATGATGGTTCACACTACTCGACGACAGTTTACACTGCTTGGTGACGGTTCACAATTGCTAGGCAACTCATCACGGTGGTCGGACCATGAGTTTGACTGCTCGGCTTTGTTTGCACCTACTCGGACAAGCTCAAGATGGCGTTGCACAACAGACACAAGGTGCTCGGGGACTAGCTGTGGGGGGTACAACCCCGGATACCCATGGCAGACCACATGGGCTATGCCCCGAGGGGTGGCCCATCCCACAAGACAAAGCCTTGCAGGGCACAGCGCTGCTCGGTGCATCCCGCAAGATACCGGGAAGATATCCTAAAGATACTATGAGATCTGTTAGGATACATATGATCCCCATGATTCCTGTAATCTGTTATTACTTTCCGGTTATCTTCTCGATCTAACTGACTTTTAACCTTGCCCAATAGACTATATAAGGCGGGTAGGGACCCCCTCCAAACACACACAATATCATACGATAGCCAATACAATCCAACAGACCACATGAGTAGGGTATTACGTCATGCTGATGGCCCAAACCTATCTAACTCATGTGTCTCTATTACCTTCTTGTTCTTGATTACACGCATCTCTATCGATCAATCTACCTTCGTGGGATACCCCTCGAAGGACTATCGATGATATTCTAACGGCAGTGTCAGCTTGGACCGGTCTCCCCTAGGTGAGACCTTCTTGAGTCTTCTTGGTGGTGAAGGAGGTTAGCTCTGGGGGCTGACATGTGGGCCAAGAAGCCCTGGAGCCCCCGAAGGCCGCGGGAAGCTTTGTCTTCTTGTGTCACGCCCCGAACATGGCCCTATCATAGGAGTACTTGGTAGGGGCACGCCTAGGGAGGGACACTAGGGTGCCCATTGGCATCAATAGCCTAGGGCTTGGCTTCTTGTGCCTAGGCCTTGGCTGGCATAGTTAGCCATGCAGGAGCCAAGGGCCAGGCTTGGTCGCATCGTAGATTGGGAGCCCAAGGCTTGGGGAAGCCCCCAAGCCCTAGGTGGAAGCTGTGGTTGAGTCAAACTTAGTTGGGTCTCTTGGCCAGAGGGTGCGCGCGAGCTTGCCCAATAGGCATAGCCCTTGAGCCCGAGCGATCCTAATGGGGTCAGTCAGAGGGTCTTCTTCATTCGGGAACCATTGGACCCGAGGCCTAATGTACCTATATGTTAGGATCTCATCACAACTGAACCTCGGTAAAAAATATTTGTGTTATCATTGTCCCAAGGTTTTCCTGGCATTCATTGTGATTGGTTGGCTCCATCTTGTGATTGGCTCATACCTCTACATGGCGGTATAAACATCACATCCCCTCTCATGTTTTTACATTCTTAGTGTAGCTAAGCTCTTTAGTGTTTTTAGTTTTAAGAGCTAGCTTGTGTCGGGTCCAGTGGTTAGTGAGGCTCTTTAGTTAGTCTTTGAGAGCTCACTAACTTAGTGTAGTGACATAGCCTTTGTGTGCATAGAGATTATAGAAACTAGAATTTTGGTAGGTAGCTTGCATTTTTTGGTAGGCTAGCGCAACATTCGCTTCGCCTCATATTTGTCTAACCTCTTTGCTTAGTATTGCTATAGAAATTTTTATAAGCTATTCACCCCCTCTAGCCATTAAGACATTCCTCTTGTTAGGATTTGGGTTCCTCCCATCTTCAGGCCACTCCAGTCCTTCCTCTTTAGAAGTCTAGACTTCATCACTGACCAGCTCAGTGTACTCTGCCTCCGCGAGGAGGTGCTTGTCCTGACATCCACTAGAGGAGGAGCGCCCTCCACCGGCCCTAGGTCGCTCGATGACCTCAATGTCAAGACACTAGCGCTCTGCCTTGAGCCCATGCTAGGCTCAAACCCAATGGTGAGTATCATAGATATTATTCTTTATTCACTATTTAACACCTTCCACCAGCTCTCTGGAGGGACGCCGTTGTCCCCACCATGACCGCCATGCCACTAGTTCCCCTATGGCTTCACATCCCCCTTGGACGCATGCACATAGGGGCTCTAGAGGATGCTAATGCCACCCCCTCTCATGTCTAAGTTCATGGGGATGGCGAGCTATGCCCCTGCCTCCTTCCACGACCCTGTCAATGATGAGGTCGAAAGCGATGGCTCTAGCCACATTAACATCATGGCACCTGGGCACCCTCTGTCCTAGGAGTACCTTATGGCAGAGTCCCTAGGATAGCTACTGGAGGTGGTGGAGTCTCTATAGACTCACACCCCTCTGGACCCCCATGCGAAGGCCCTAGCACATGCGTAGGAGCACGATGAGGAGTTATGACAAAGGTGACAGAGCCAGCCGCCACCTGTGCCGATGCACCAGGCGTAGCATGCTACGCCACATGCGTGTAACCCAGCGAGCGGTGCTTAGGGTCATGCCTGTCAGGTCCAGCATAAAATCCTAGATGGAGGGGACAATCCCCCTTAGTTTGCTCTGGCTAGACAGAACATCGTTGATGCGGCGATGCTTCTACGTGGCCTCCTCAAGCCTGTTGACCCCCTGGAGTAGGCAATCCATCAGAACCTCTAGGCATTGGTGGATACCACAGCCATTTAGTAGGCGGAAAGCTCTGGGTCATGACACCGGCACGTGGCCTCTTGCCCAGCCAAGGGACTGGGGCCGCACCAGTTGAATCACTCCATTCACTCACCACTGTAGTTGCCGAGCATGGAGTAGGAGGCCGCGGCTACGCCGTCGCCCAACCCAGCGCTCGCTCCACACTGACCACCTATGCGTGAATGGTTTAGGCCGAACCGTGATGCTTGCAACATCATCAACAATCGACGCCATGCTCTACATGATGATGACATCCATCGAATGGCAGTGAGAGCAGGCAGTGTGGGCCCTGACCTAACCATCAAGGAGTGTGAGGACACGCACCCTAGGCATGGTAGCCGACTGAACGATCGGAGCCCTAGCTCGGACGGCCCGGGGCCATGGGCCTTTGGTCGACACATCTAGAAAGCGTCATTCCCACAGCGCTTCCGACCGCCCACCAACATCACTAAGTACACTGGTGAGATAAACCTAGGTATATGGCTTGAAGACTTCTAGCTCGCTTGCTGAGTCGGAGGAGTGGATGATGACTACTTCATCATCTAGTACCTCCCCATTTGTGTGGGGGAGCATGTTCGAGCATGGCTTGAATTCCTTCCTCCCAATAGCATCTGCGACTAGGCGGATCTCAAGAGGGTCTTCGTAAAAAATTTCTAGGGGACGTATGTCCATCCTAGGAATTCTTAGGACCTCAAGAGCTGCTAGCAAGAGCCTAATGAATCCCTATGGGATTACATATGTAGGTTCTCAAAGCAGTGCAACTCACTTCCTAATGTTGTCGATGCGGACGTCGTCAGTGCATTCCTGTCTAGGACAACCTGCAAGTCCTAGATCCACAAGCTCAGCTATGTGAAGCCCTGTACCACCCGTGACCTACTCAACATTGCCACAAACCATGCCTCCGGTGGGGAGGTAGTCGGGGTGGTCTTTAGTGGCGGTTGGGACATGGGCAAGGCCAAGCGTGAGGACCAAGGTGAGTGCCCCTCCACACAAAAGGGCAAGAAGAACAAGAAGGATCGGCGTCGATCGGCCAACCTAGCTTTGGTCACCATGGCCGACCACGTGGGCAAGTAGCCCCAGTAGGGTCAGCCTGACCACTTCGACAAGCTCATGGAGAGACCATGCACCAACCGTTCCTATCCTATCAAACACCTCTACAAGGACTGCGAGCTTTTCAAGTGCTTCCAAGAAGGGAGGCATGGCGGGTAAGGATGGAGACAACTTCCCTGACCCCGAGGAATGCCTCATGATCTTTGGGGGATCCAATGCCATCCACTCCAAATGCTAGCATAAGGTACGCTACTGAGAGGCATGTGTCGCTGAGTCAGCCATCCCCTCTTTCCTTAGCTAGTCAGACTCCCTGATCACTTTTGATCAGAGAGACCATCCTTCCCATGTCGCTCGATCAGGACACTACCCTCTCGTCATTGACCCCATCATCCACAAGAAGCGCCTCACTAAGGTGCTGATGGATGGAGGCAGTAGCCTCAACATTTAGTATGTTGACACCCTTGATGCCATGCGCATCCCCGGTCGGAGCTCCATCCCGTGAGCTCTCCTTTTGATGGCATGATCCTGGGTACACATGCATACCCACTCGGGTAGATCGACATGCCCGTCATGTTTGGCAATAATGCTAACTTCCGCTCGAAGGTCCTAACCTTCGAGGTAGTGGACTTTTCGGGGTCCTACCACCCCATCTTGGGGTGGACATGCTACGCCAAGTTCATGGTGATCCCCAACTACACCTACCTCAAGCTAAAGACGCTGGGGCCGAACAACGTCATCACCGTAGGTAGCACATTCTCGCACGCCTACACATGTGACCACAAGCATTATGAGCTCGCCACTATTGTCATCAACTCCACCGAGCTCCCAGAGCTTAGGAATTTAGTGACTCCAGCAGTCCCCGCCTGCAACAGGCTAACCTGCTCGAGTACCTTCCATCTGACCGAGAAAACTAACGCGGTGGAGATTGACCCCACCGACCTGACCAAGATGGTTCAAATCAAGACCAAGCTCCCAGCCAAATAGGAAAGCGAGCTCGCTGACTTCCTATGCGCAAATCGTGATGTCTTCACATGGAAGCCTTCTGACATGCTGGGCATATCGAGGGAGGTCACCGAGCACGCACTACGCGTTATCCTGGGCTCAAAGCCCACCAAGCAATGCCTGCACCACTCTGACGATGAGAGGCATAGGGCCATAGGCGAGGAGATCACCAAACTTCTAGCAACCAGATTCATCAAAGAGATATACCACTCTGACTGGCTAGTTAATCCTATTCTCGTGAAAAAGAAGAATGGGAAATGGAGAATGTGTGTTGACTATACTAGTCTCAACAAGGCGTGCCCAAAGGACCACTTCCCTTTACCATGCATAGATCAGATAGTCGACTCCACCTCAGGGTGTGAAATCCTCTCCTTCCTGGATGCCTACATAGGCTACCACCAGATCGTGATGAAAGAGTCCAACCAAGTCATGACTTCATTCATCACCACGTATGGTTCATACTATTATATAACCATGCCTTTCGGTCTAAAGAACGCTGGTACCACCGATCAATGGTGTAACACCTCGAGTGTTAGCCTTGCATAACTTGACTTGCATAACATGAGCATGAGCATCAAGCATTCATAAACAAGCATTTTCAATTGAAACAATGGATTGAAACATCTGCAACATTTGCTTGTTATCGCATGTTTCTTTGAACATATGCAACTTTTCTCATTATTTCATGTCTCCATGTGTATATGCATATGATCATGAGTGTATACATGTAGATGGTTGATTTGAGTCACAAAAATATATTGGCAATACTTAGGTTAGCGAATGGAACATAGTTCATGAATGTCATTTCCATGATCAAGCCTTAAGTTAGGTTTCATGTGATTACAGTAAATAGCTCTATGAGTGACTAATACATGAAATGATTGAATGACCTTGCATATTACTTAAACATGTTTAGAGTATCATTATGAATGACTTTGATATTCATGGTTAGGGGTAATTAGGTCATTAAGCCATGCTTTGAAGTGTATCATCATTTAAAAGTGACATGTTTGACCAAATTTGAACTAGGTGTTAGAGACCTTGCATGGAGGAGATCACTAAAGCAAAGTTGTAGTATTTGCTATAAGGAACAACTTTTATTTTTGGGTCATTGACTGATTTAGCTTCTAACATGCTTGAATTAGTCTCACAAGAATTAGCAAAATCAACATTTCAACACTGGTACAAATTTTTCTAAGTCGTGTTCACTAACCGACTGACAGGCTGACTTTGGGGGTGATTTTACTCAGTCTCGGTTGCGATTTAGCACAAGTTCACTGAAAGAGAGTTGTAGCTGGTACATAGGACTACACAAGTCGTGTAGATCGTTTGCACTTTGGAGCCTCGGTTTAGCAGATAAATCACCGTGAAAACCCACTGTCAGGCATCATGTCGCGAGTCTGAACGAACTGAATCGCTCGGCGTAGTGGCCGATCGGCGTCAGTGTCCGCACGCCACGTGGAGTCCCACGGCGGCCGCGTGTCACCGTTGCCCTAACTGCACAGGCCACGACACGCCTAAGCCCGGCATTATCACCCCAGCACCCGCCCGCTCCTGTCCGCGCCCTCAGTTTTGCATTCCTAGCTCTCCTTCGCCGTTCACAAGCGTCGCAGCAGCTGCAGCCTTAGCACTACAGCACCGCCATCGTCGTTGATGGCACAAGCCACGCCTAGCCGCTTCTCCATCACTGCAACAGCATCACCGCCTTCCCAGCGACTCCCTACGCCAGCTAGTGCCCGCCGTTCAAGCTTGGTAAGCTCCAGCCCCGCGCATAGCCTCGTCGGAGCTCCGCCGCTAACCCCGTCATCGTGGCCACGTCGCCACCGTCTACCTCTCGCCACGCTAGTTGATGCGCTAGGTTTCCCATAGCCCACAGATGCTTAGCATAGCGTTTGATTAAGTCGTTGTAGTTTCCACCGGCGTCTCACCGTTGTCCCGCACCTCCGCCCCGCCATGGCCGCCGCCGCTGTTGCTAGCACCGACGAGAAGGCCACCCACGTAGCTCAATCGATGCGCCAGGTCGAGTAGATCATCGTGTGATGATGTCACCACTGGCAGGTTCGCCGTCGGCGAGCTCTGGCCGCGCCACCGTAGAGCAGCGTAGCGACTCTGTCCTTGTCTCGATGACATGTGGGGTCCTCTGACCGACGGGTCCCACCGGTCAGCGACTCTGTATTTGAAAGCTAGTTCATTTTGATTCCAAATTTTGCATTGTTTTGTGATTTTTGTATCTCCAGTTTGGTAGCTTCAAAAATTATGAAATAAATTTGGTTATGTTCCTTAGGAAGTGTAGTATTTAGGAAAAATATATTCTTGACATTTACAGCAGAAATTTTGGGCGATTTAAATGGAGATTTGAAATGTGTTTTTGAATGCATGCAAACTTGTTTATTTTATATCTAGAGTTCCTGTGCTCCAAAAATTATGAAATGTTTGTGGTAAGCTAGTCTTAACATATATGAGCTCTGATAAAAATTTGAGGATGAGTGCATGTGTAGATTTGTAGTTATAGATTTTTCTTTTATAAATAGTGAATCCTTGTATGAATTTTTATAAATTATTTATGAATCCAAAATTTATGAAATTTGTTGGGTGTAATTCTAGTACCATACGGATGCTAAGAAAAATAGGAAATCTATTGCTTGACACTTTTCACTAGGGTTTTCTATTTATGCTACTTTAAGCCTTTCTGTCTTGTCATTTTTGTATAGAATGTTTTACTATATAAAATGGCATGAAACTTTTACAGTAGTCTTTTGGTAACCTTAGTGAAGCACTGTAAATTTTTGAGAATTTATGAAGTACATCTGGTATATGTTTATTATTTGACCTAAATATTTAAATAAAATAATAAAGGCATTTAAATAAATAGTTTGGGCTTCACCATTATATTGTCTTGAATGTATTTGGTATGCTTAAACTGTTGGTAGGATTTATGTTGTCAAACTTTGAGTGATTACATGAAGTAGAAGTATTGTTGCTTAAAATGCAAATTTAAAAGGATTCTGGATAGATTCTATAGTTTGATAAGTTGCATAATAGGGATGAAGTTTGCTGTAAAAATGGTTAATAACAAAGTTGTAGATAATTTGATAAGCTTTCCAGAAAGTCTGGGATCACTGCATTTGGATTAGTATAACTCTAGTTATGAGTGAAACAAGTAGCTGCTGTTTTGTGATATAGTAGATGCATTGTGGAAGTAGTTAATTAAATAATCGAGAAGAGATATGCACCTACTCAATAAACATGATGCACTTGTTAACACCATGCTGTTACGAATACTTATATGCATGCATTCATCATGTGTCATCATGCTATACTTGTTAACATATATGCATTCATGATATCTTATGCCATATTCATGCATCTAGGATCGAAGGAAGAAATAGCGTTGCTAGACTTCAAAGAAGCAGAGGAAGGGGACCAGCAGGAGAATCCTCAAGTCGCAGCTCCCGAAGGCATGGAGCAGAATCCTGAAGAGCTTCCGAAGTGTCCTGACCACCGCCCTACTTCCTTTCTGCGAGGCAAGCCCCGAAGCATTCTAAGTCTCCCCGTATTTTACAAATGATTACTTAAGTACTTATGATTGATGCATTAGGTTATAAGAGTTGAATGGAACCACTTGATGCATATACATTCCTTATCCAGATATTACACCTTTAACCAGTATAGGTCTAGGATCGAATATATGCTTAGCCATGCTTAGACCAGTAGAAGTCGGGTGATGTCCTGTCACCTGCGAGATATAGGTGGATACTGGAGCACGGTTGGCTATATTTGCTTTCGTGGAACAGAACCATGGGGTAAAAGAAAATTGAGATCAGGTGAGATGTCGATAGAGAAGCAACAAGACATGGAGGTCTTGGGTGTGGATCTATCCCCGTCTGTGTCGATTAAGGACTGTACCGTTGTTGGCGCTTCTGACAAGATTGAATGCATGCCTCTCACTTAGCTGGCCGGATAACTCGTTCCGACCATGAAGCGGAGTAATTCAACTCAGGCTGGGACCCATTTTGTTGTGTGCTCCTTGCGGGGGGCGATCAGACTGAGTCCAAGGGCAGGCTAGGCCTGAACATCCTAGCATCTGGTGTCCTAGATTATGCGGCGCAGTACGGACCCACGAAATGTAGACTTGAGTTGTACCAAAGGTGACCTAAGGCTGCCTTCATGTGGTATGCCTGGGTTTGTGTTAGGAATAAATTCCTAGCTGGTTGAAATCGATTCGTATCGCCATCTCTCCCGGATAGTAAGAAACTTGGCTAGTCCCAATATCGTAGTAACTGTGTTATGGAACATGATGGTTCGGATGAATATAGAATTACAATACCTGCTATGGTTACTATTGTATGCTTTTAAATTGATATACCACATGTTTGGCACAGGATAGTTGCTAATCTAGAAATGGATAGATATAATTAACTTGATAAAGGAATCATAATTGTACAATAAATCAATTGCTTTTATGCAAAATGTTGTCGAGTTATCTCCACTTATACAGCCTTGCATAATCCTTGGAGTTATTTTATTTCTGGTTTATAACGGGTAAGTCTAGCTGAGTACCTTCTCGTACTTAGGGTTTTATTTCCCATTGTTGCAGATGGCACTGTGTATCATGGTTATTGCAAGAGTTGCTTCTATCCCGCCATGGATGAGGAGTAAGCCTTGGGCAGGCTTCTTTATTAATCCCTGTCTTTGCTTTTGTGGACCCTGATCCTACTTGGCACTGTATCAAACTATGTTGGAAACTTTATTTTCAAACTTAATTGCTTCCGCTTTATCTATCAAACTCGGTTTGTAATAACTTTTATTCGTACTCTAATGACGAAATGTATCTGTGAACTTTATGTAATATGTGGCATGTATGTTGAATCATGTACGATCTTGGTTGTTGTAAATCATTTATCGAGACCCGTCGTGGTACTCGACGGACTACCGGGTTTATATGGGTTCAAGTATGACAGTGCGACCGCTTGCGGGCTGCCATCGTACTTGTACTCTTATAAATTGGTCAGTTCTACGACAGCTGGCATCAGAGCAAGATTCAACGTTAATTGTCACAAGTGTATTTAAAACAAAAGTTTTTGTTTTCCAAAAACCCTTCTCTAGCAACTAATAGTTATATAATAGGTAATTGAAATCTAAAGTGTGCCAATGATCACTTTCCTTATGCCCAAATTAATGACTATTAGGTGGCTATTTAAGTACTAACATGGGGGTTTTTACTTCGTCGTCCATACGACGTGCTGTTGTATGGATGCCATTCACTTGAGTGGTAATGTATGGATCAAATGCCTCTACACCAAGGTAAGATGATGAGTGTTTGACCGCAAGATGTGAGCGTGCGGTCGGGGAGAGTTAGCTTTGGTACGGCTATGTATGCATGCTTGCATGTGTATATGGTACGTATTTAATTGTGGGTTTAAATTATTGTCGGGTAGATTGATACGGAAGTATATGTATGGGTATACATATATGGAAGTATTTACAATTACCTTCTGCATATTTCATTATGGGTTTAGGGCTGAAATGAAAATCTTATGCAGGTACACTAACAACGAAACGTGTAGCTCGACTAGTTACGCTATTTATGAGAGAACGTATGTATGCCACCGTGTCTACCGTTAGAAACAAATTTTTCCTAAGTTTGTGAGGACGTATGGAACGAGCATGCATCATGATAATCACCATTCACATAATTAAATTGTTTCTCCCCTTATAAAAATTCTTACTCGGTTATGTAACTCTTATCCATTATGGCATTGTCTCACCAAGTGGTACATGTTAATGGTGCAGATGGCACGCACAAAGCAGACCGCTCGCAAGTCCACCGGAGGCAGAGCTCCCTGCCATCAGCTTGCTCCACGTACTTGTCAACGTCACATGTTTCTTGGGGAGTTTGGGATGCCTATGCTCTTGTGGAGAGTGCTCAGCTATGTAGGCTATCCTGATGGAATGGAGCCCCGCTACTTCTGGGCGAATGAGCAGTTGGGGGAGGGTCTCTTGGTTACTGTGGAGGCCGTTGTTCGTCCCTAAGGTGACGGTTCTGAGTGGACAGGTTGGTGTTATGAGTCAACTAGCAGGACTACTGAAGAAGCAGCTGGCAGGGCAGCCTTTGGGATACTAAGGGATATCATGGATCGTTTTCCTCAGGAGCTAGCAGCCACTTTGGTTGGAGTCTTTCTGAGGGGCAACCCCTCCACTGACTCATGGCAGCAGGCAAGAGGAAGATCTTTGGAGATTGGTGTAGCAGAAGGGCAGAACAGTGATAACCCCGCCATGAGCGCCATGTTTACGGTGATGAAGGTGTTAGATGGAGTAGAAGGTAGCCTAAGACATGTGTCTGGTGCTCTTGGTCATGGCCGCAAGGACCGACATTAGCTTTAGAGGGAGCATGACGCCGAGATTGAGTGGCTCAATGTAGCGATGGCTCAGTTAACTCACCAGAGGAATGTAGCCTGGTCTAGAGAAGATGTTCTGAGAGCTCGACAGTTTGAGCTAGAGCAGCAGCTGGCCAATGTGGAAGAATACAACGACAACCTACATGAGGAGGTTCATCAGCTGAATAACTAGCTCCACCCTTATGTTCTGCCTAGAGCCGTAGAGATGGATATAGAGGAGGATGAGGAAGAAGAAGAAGTGGAGCCTAAGGGAGGAGAGGATCCTATCTCTGACCTTGATAGTGATCATGATGAGGATTAGATCACTTAGTACTTAGTGGAAGGGCTAATGTATCACCTTTATTCATGTAATGGACCTATAGTTCAAATCTGGTATTGGTAATCCAACTATCATGTAATATTGTTAATCGCATGACTATCGCACGTTTGGTTGAACATCAATGCAATTCCAGTCCTTTGTTGGTGATCATGATTTAAATTTGCATGCGATATGAGCGCGATAAGTGGTCCAATTGGTGGTGTCATGTTGCAAGAATGAATGATTATGCCTTTGTTTTGTATGAAATTAAGATTCTCCCCAGTAATTTCAGTTTGGCATGAGTACATAATTCATCTGCAATCTCTTAACATCAACCAATAATCGCTTATTGTTGCAACTTCATAGATGACGTGCACCCGTGCTGGAGCTGGTGGCAGCCAGGATGGCAATAATGATGACTTGCCACCCCCACCGCCGCCATCCACTTAGGAGTTCTTTACCCAGTTCTTGGGGAGCCAAAGGACAATGGAAGAAGCTCTGCGCCTCATCGCGCAAAACACCGCTCGTGGCCACCCACATCAACCAGGGGCTGAGCCAAATCAACACAGTACATTCAAGGAATTTCTGGATACGAAGCCTCCAATCTTCAAGGTGGCTGAGGAACCACTGTAGGATGACGAGTGGCTCAACACCATTGAGCAAAAATTTTGTCTGTTGAGGGTCATAGAGCATCTGAAAGCTGAGTATGCTTCTCATCAGCTGCAAGGACCAGCAGGGATCTAGTGGACACATTTCTTGTCGTCTCTGCCTGCTAATGCGTGAGTGACCTGGGAACAGTTCAAGCTGGCTTTTAGGGGACATCATATTCCCCCGGGCCTAATGCGCATGAAAGCCGCTGAATTTATGAGGCTCACTCAAGGAACGAAGACCCTCACAGAATATATGCACGCATTCAACAACCTATCCAGATATGCTCTAGGTTTTGTGGATACTGAAGAGAAAAAGATAGAGAGCTTCAAACGGGGTTTGGGTACCAAACTGATGAAGACCATGGCCAATTCTAGGTGTGCCACATATAATGAGTATATTAGTGATGCCTTGACCTAAGAAAACCACAACAACATGCATGCCATTGCTAAGGGTCGCAAGAGGGCATATGAGGCAGGTGCCTCTGGATCTTCACAGTCAAAAGCGCCTATCACAGCTAGGCCACAATTTCGTCCACCTACACCCAAGTTTAGGCCTCCACCACCTAAGGCTCAGAATGGCAGACCTTAGAAACCATTTCGTAAGGCATTCACTATTGCCTTACCAAAAGGGACTGGCAGTCAGGGAAGCTCCACAGGACCTAGGAACAATCAGCCATGTTTCAACTACAACCAAATGGGTCACTGGGCCAAGGAATGCCCCCACCCCAAGAAGAATGGCAACCCAAATCAGAATAATCAGAGGTAGGCGAACGCAAGGGCACGTCCAGGATACGTGCATTATATCGCTATTGAGGAAGTGCCCACTGGAGAAGTTGTCACGGCTAGTATGTTTCTCATCAACAAGCATCCCACTATTGTTTTATTTGATTCAGGAGCTTCTCATTCATTTATGAGCCAAGCATTTGCATCTAGACATGATCAAGAAATAATTGAAGTAAGCAAAGGGGGTTATAACATAAGTTCAGCAGGGGGTACTGTTACTACCAAAAAGATAGTCAAAAATGTACTCATCTCTATACAAGGGAGGGAGTACACAACGGATTTGATAATATTGCCCGGGTTATCGATAAGTGTAATCTTAGGCATGAATTGGATGAAGTATCATGGTGTTCTTATTGACACTAGCATCCGTACTATTATGTTGAGGGAACCCACGGGAGGGAATGTTTTTCTAGTACCACTCTCCCACAATTTTGAACTCCAACATTTAGCTTGTGCTATCCAAACCACCACACTTTGTGATATCCTAGTGGTTTGTGAGTTTCTAGATGTATTTCCAGAGGAATTACTAGGCTTACCACCTGATAGGGAGGTGGAATTTAAGATTGAGTTAGTGCCAGGTACGACACCCATATCAAGAAGGCCCTATAGAATGCCACCCAATGAGTTAGCGGAACTTAAGGTTCAATTGCAAGATCTATTGGACAAGGGTCTTATCCAACCTAGCTCATCTCCGTGGTGATGTCCAACCTTGTTTGTAAAAAAGAAGGACAAGTCACTGAGAATGTGTGTAGATTATAGACCACTCAATGCTGTGACCATCAAGAACAAATATCCGTTGCCCCGCATCGACATCTTGTTCGATCAGCTAGCGAAGGCAAAGGTATTCTCCAAAATTGACTTGAGATCGGGCTACCATCAGATAAAGATCAGACCAGAGGATATACCTAAAACTGCTTTCTCTACTAGGTATGGCTTATACAAATATTTGGTTATGTCTTTCGGACAAACAAATGCTCCAGCCTACTTCATGTACCTAATGAACTTGGTATTCATGCCCGAACTTGACAAGTTCGTGGTCGTGTTTATCAATGATATATTGATTTATTCAGAAAATGAGTCAAATCATGAAGAACTTCTGAGGATTGTCCTATCCAGACTGAGGGAGCATAAGCTATATGCAAAGTTTAGCAAATGTGAATTTTGGTTGAGCAAAGTACCTTTCTTAGGTCACATCTTATCAAGAGATGGAATCTTTGTAGACCCATCAAAAGTACAAGAGGTCATGGATTGGAAAGCCCCAACTTTGGTTCATGAAGTTTGGAGTTTTCTAGGGTTAGCAGGATATTATCGTCGTTTCATTCCAGATTTCTCAAAGATAGCTAAGCCTATGACTAGACTACTTCAAAAAGATGAGAAGTACAAATGGACACCAGAATGTGAAGCAGCTTTTCACACCCTCAGAACTTTGTTGACTACAGCACCTGTGCTAGCACAACCAGACATTGAAAAGCCTTTTGATGTATTTTGTGATGCATCGGGAATAGGTTTGGGATGTGTGCTTATGCAAGAAGGAAGAGTTATTGCATATGCTTCTCAGCAATTGAGAAAGCATGAAGTCAACTACCCTACGCATGATTTAGAACTTGCAGTAGTTGTTCACGCATTAAAGATATGGAGACATTATTTGTTGGGCAATATATGTCATATATTTACTAACCACAAAAGTCTCAAGTATATCTTTATCCAACCAGAGCTAAACATGAGACAATGAAGATGGTTAGAGCTAATTAAGGACTACAATTTAGAAGTACATTACCATCCGGGTAAAGCTAACGTAGTAGCAGATGCACTCAGTCGAAAGTCCCATAGCAACACTGTGAAAGCATTATTGGAAGATGGATTCAACTTGTTACACCCTATGGTACTACACAATATCATGACCAGTTGTTCACTTGAGAGCAAAATCATAGAGCTACAGCAGACAGATGTAGGAATAAGTCACATCAAGAGAAAAATGCAAGAGCAAGAAACCAAGCATTTCAGATTGGACGAAAGAGGTGTTTTATGGTTTGAGGATCGACTTGTGGTACTAAAAGACCGTGAGCTAAGGAATCAAATTTTAGATGAAGCTCACTCATCCAAATTGTCTATCCATCTGGGTAGTAGTAAGATGTATCAAGATTTGAAAACCCATTTTTGGTGGACTAAGATGAAGAAAGAGATCACAGCCTATGTCGCTAGGTGCGATAACTGCAGTAGAGTAAAAGCTGTCCATATGAAATCTACCGGATTACTTCAGCCATTGCCCATTCTAGGATGGAAATGGGAGGAAATCAGCATGGACTTTATCACAGGCCTTCCAATGACACCACAAGGTCATGATTCAATATGGGTTATTGTTGATCGTCTCACCAAGTCAGCACACTTTATACCCGTGAACACACGGTATATAGTTGGGAAATACGCTGAGATATATGTTTCCTAGATCGTGAGATTGCATGGAGTACCTAGGACTATAATCTCAGATCGAGGACCACAGTTCGTAGCTCATTTCTGGGAGCACTTACACCAGGCTTTGGGAACCAAGCTAATCAGAAGTTCGACATACCATCCACAAACTTTAGGACAGACGGAGTGAGTGAACCAAATCCTAGAAGATTTGCATAGAGCTTGTGTTATATCTTCAAAAGGTTCATGGGAGAAATGGTTACCTTTAGCTGAGTTCTCCTATAACAACAGTTATCAAGCGAGTATCAAAATGGCTCCATTTGAAGCATTGTATGGTAGAAAATGTAGAACTCCATTGAATTGGATTGAGCCCGGTGAAAGGAGATACTTTGGTATTGACTTTGTCAATGAAGCCGAAGAGTACATATCATCCAACAACATATGAAGGCAGTTCAATCAAGGCAAAAGAGTTATGCCAATAGAAGAAGAAGACCACTGACTTTTGAAGTGGGTGACTATGTATACTTGAAAGTATCGCCCATGAAAGGTGTGAAGAGATTTGGGATGAAAAAGAAGCTTTCACCTAGATATGTAGGGCCATACAAGATTTTGGAACGAAAAGGAAATGTTGCGTATAAGTTACAACTTCCACCAGAGATGAGTGCAATATTTGATGTCTTCCATGTTTCTCAGTTGAAGAAATGTCTTCGAGTACCTGAAGAAGCCATTGCACCCACCAACGTGCAGCTTCAATCGGATTTGACCTATCAAGAAAAGCCAATTCGAGTGTTAGAAGAGTTGGAAAGAGTGACACGGAGTAAGATTATTAAGTTCTATAAGGTGGTGTGGAACAATCATAGTGAACAAGATGCTACGTGGGAAAGAGAAGATTATTTACGAGAAGTTTATCCCGCCTTTTTCTAAGAATGGTAGGTCTTGCAAATCTCGAGATGAGATTTTTATAAGGGGGAGGGGCTATAACACCTCGAGTGTTAGCCTTGCATAACTTGACTTGCATAACATGAGCATGAGCATCAAGCATTCATAAACAAGCATTTTCAATTGAAACAATGGATTGAAACATCTGCAACATTTGCTTGTTATCGCATGTTTCTTTGAACATATGCAACTTTTCTCATTATTTCATGTCTCCATGTGTATATGCATATGATCATGAGTGTATACATGTAGATGGTTGATTTGAGTCACAAAAATATATTGGCAATACTTAGGTTAGCGAATGGAACATAGTTCATGAATGTCATTTCCATGATCAAGCCTTAAGTCAAGTTTCATGTGATTACAGTAAATAGCTCTATGAGTGACTAATACATGAAATGATTGAATGACCTTGAATATTGCTTAAACATGTTTAGAGTATCATTATGAACAACTTTGATATTCATGGTTAGGGGTAATTAGGTCATTAAGCCATGCTTTGTATTAGACAAAGGCCATTAGGCTTTGTATATTCCTTGATGATGGATTACAGAAGGGATTACACTTATATAGGAGAGAGGGGGGATGGCCCAAGTGGCCAGCAGTGTGAAAGGGCCAGTATAGCTGGCGCCTGCATAAATAGCTAGGTGATTACAGTAAAGGAGCAAATAATTCTAACACCCCCCGTAGTCGGAACGTCGGTGGAGCGAACGTTCAGATTGGAGCGAAAGTCTATGAACACAGAAGACGGAAGCCCTTTAGTGAAGAGATCTGCGAACTATGAGGTGGTGGGAACGTGAAGCACACGAACAGCACCAATAGCAACGCGTTCTCGGACGAAACGGAGGTCGATTTCCACGTGCTTGGTGCGTTGATGTTGAATGGGGTTGGAGGAGAGGTAGATGGCGCTGACGTTGTCACAGTAGACGAGGGAGGCAGTCTGTAAAGGGTGGTGCAGTTCCTGTAGAAGTTGCTGCAGCCAGGATGCTTCAGCAACGCCGTTGGCAATAGCCCGATACTCAGCTTCGGCACTCGACCGAGAGACAGTGGGCTGCTGCTTGGAGGACCAGGAGATGAGACTGCCCCCGAGGAAGACCGCATAGCCGGAGGTGGAGCATCGAGTGTCAGGGCAGCTGGCCCAATCCGCATCAGTATACACAACAAGGTGCGTTGGAGTAGACCGAGGAATAATCAGACTGAAGCTGAGGGTGCCCTAAAGGTACCAAAGGATCCGCTTGGCAGCCACAAGGTGAACTTCCCGGGGATCATGCATGTGAAGGTAGATTTGCTGGACCACATACGCAATGTCGGGTCGAGTAAATGTTAGGTACTGGAGTGCACCTGCAAGGCTGCGGTAGGCAGTGGGATCAGCAACAGGAAGACCGGCATCTGCAGGAACTTTGGCACAGGTGTCGACAGGAGTGGAGCAAGGCTTGCAGTCGCTCATCCCATGGCAAGCAAGAATGTCCAGGATGTACTGACGTTGTGATAGAGTGAGGTGATCCTTGTGGCGCTGAACTGCCACACCGAGGAAATGATGAAGGGGGCCAAGGTCCTTCATGGCAAACTCGTTCTTGAGTGCTGCAATTAGGCAATGCAGGAGCTGCTCGGAGGAGGCAGTGAGGATGATATCATCAACATAGAGAAGCAAGTAGACTGTCTCGGTGCCACGGTGAAGTATGAAGAGGGATGTATCGGACTTTGCTTCATTGAAACCCAAAGAAAGCAGGAAGGAGGCAAACTGGCTGTACCATGCCCGTGGAGCCTGTTTTAGTCCATAGAGGGATCTATTGAGCTTGCATACATGACTAGGAAGTGCAGGATCACCAAAACTAGTGGGTTGTGAGCAGAAGACTGTTTCTGACAGGGTCCCATGGAGGAAGGCGTTTTTCACATCAAGTTGATGAATCGGCCAATCCCGGGAGTGAGCCAAGGTGAGGACAGTCCGGTCGGTAGCAGGCTTGATGACTGGGCTAAATGTCTCGTTGTAATCAACGTCGGGGTGTTGGGTGAACCCATGAAGCACCCAACGAGCCTTGTATCTGTCCAGGGAACCATCGGCATGAAACTTATGCTTGAAGAGCCATTTGCTGGTGACCACATTTGCCTTGGCAGGACGGGGAACGAGATCCCAGGTGTTGTTGTCCTATAGGGCAGCATACTCCTCTTCCATGGCCCGACGCCAGTGTGGGTCGGCGAGGGCGTCACGATAGGAGCGTGGTAGAGGTGACAGGGCCTCAGTGTGTAGCGTGAGGCGCGGCTGTCGGTAACCGGACTTCCTGTAGGTCGCCATGCCATGAGTGTTGGCGACTGGCGGGATGGGGATAGCTCCTGTTGGAAGAGGAGGGTCACCCTTGACGAAGCGCGGCGGTGAAGGAATCATGTTGGAGCGTCGAGGAGGTGGTCCAATAGGGGACGCAGGTGGCGAGCTGGGGGCGGGTGGACACCGGGTGTAGACATGAATGACTGGTGGTTTGGTGAAGGAGGATGCCGGAGGTAGTTGTACAGGGGGTGCCACCATGGGCGCCTATACAGAAGAACCCATGGGCACCGGAGCAGAGGGTGCCGACGAAATGGGCGCATGTACAGAGGGCGCTATGGGCGCCTGTACAGGTTGAGCTGGAGAGGAGCCCGGCGGCCGGGGCATGAAGCCTGGCGGAGACTGCCAGAGGGCTGGTGCGCCCATGGTGGGCACCGGCTAGGAGAGCACACGGGCGGGCAGAGGGCCAGCAGCCCACGGTGTACCTGTAGGTGGAAGTAAAACTGACGATGAATCGTCGTTAGTTAGAAAATCAAGCTCGTGTGTGGGTGGCGAAGGTCGACGGAGGGAGAAAGGGAACATTGTCTCGTCGAAGACAACGTGGCGTGAGATGATGACGCGATGTGTGGCGAGGTCAAGGCACCTATACCCCTTGTGGTCAGGAGAATAGCCAAGGAAGACACACAAAGAAGAACGTGGAGCGAGCTTGTGAGGAGTGGTGGCGGTGAGGTTGGGGTAGCAGGTGCACCCGAAAACTCGAAGGTCATGGTAGGAGGGGAGAGTGCCATGGAGGGCAAAGAAGGGAGTGCTCATGTTCAGGGTCTTGGTTGGGAGGCGATTGATGAGGAGAGTGGCGGTGGCAAGGGCATCAGCCCAGTAAGAGGGGGGCATGGATGCTTGGAAGAGCAAGGTGTGGGTGACGTTGTTGACGGTGAGAAGCATGCGCTCGGCTTTGCCATTTTGCTGCGAGGTGTAGGGGCATGACATGCGAAGGAGGACACCTTTGGCAGAAAAGAAAGTGCGTGACGCGGAGTTGTCAAACTCACGCCCATTGTCACACTGCACGGTCTTGATGGTGCAACCAAACTGAGTGAGCACATAGGCGAAAAAATTGGAGAGAGCATTAAAGGTGTCAGACTTTAGTTTAAGAGGGAAAGTCCAAACAAAATGCGAGCAATCATCAAGAATGACTAGATAATATTTGAAACCGGATACACTGATGATTGGGGAAGTCCACAAATCATAATGTATCAAGTTGAAATTTTTAGTTGCATGAGACAAGGAATTGTTAAAAGGCAAGCGGACATGACGCCCAAGCTAGCAAGCATGGCAGAGAGTGTCATCGTCGGGCTTGCTGCAGATGATGGAGGACGACTTGGCAAGAGTCTGAAGAGTAGCCTTCCCAGGATGACCGAGCCGATAATGCCAAGTAGTGGAGGAGGGAGTGGCCACGAGAGCGCAGGAACCGGATGGTGATGTCGGGAGCTGCAAGGTGTAAAGGGGTCCTGAGCTGTCACAGCGAAGGAGGAGGTTCCTGGTACGAAGATCCTTCACAGAAACACCAAGAGGGTCAAACTCGACAAAAACAAGATTATCAGTGGTGAATTGTCGAATTGACAAGAGATTTCTAATAATGTCAGGGGCAATGAGAACATTGTTGAGGCGAAATGGGCCAGGGAGGGTTGAGTAGCCAGTGCCAACAACTGGAAGAGTGGTGCCATTTCCCATAATAATTGAAGAAGGAAAGGAGGAGGTTGGTGACATGGTGACCATACCAGGAGTGCTGGCTATGTGAGAGGAAGCACCCGAGTCGAAGACCCAATCTGAGGTGCTTGACGGCGGAGTGAGGGTGACGGTGCTGAAAGCGTTGGTGAGACCCTCAGTAGTCCAGGGCGATGGCGAGGTGGGCGCCTACTAGGGCGCCTAGTAGTATGCCCCGGGGACCGGTGGAGGAGCGAAGTAACCTGGGGGCACCCTGGCCATGAGAGCTTGCTGTGGCGGTGGACCGCGAGAGCCGCCTGGGTTGGACCCGGGCCACATCTGGATGGACCCGGTCCATGGGTTGAAGAAGGATGGCCACTGTTGGCCATTTGGTGGGCCGGCTTGAGTGCCGGCTTGGGCACCGCCGTGGCCGCGTCCACCACGGCGATGTCGTCCGCAGTTATTGCCGTTGCTGGACTGCTGGCCTCCAGCAGCCTAAGGATGGCGTGAGGGAGAAGGGGTGTGGCTGAGCTGCTATCCCTAGGCAAGCTGTGGAGGGTGTTGAGGAGCAGGGGATGGAGCAGGTGGCTTGCTGGACGGCACGGTGATGAGGGCCGAGGGTGGAGCTGAAGGTGACGCCATGTTGAGTTCAGCCAGCCTCAGGTCAGCACAGACATCGGTGAAGGATGGGAAGGGCTTCTGCCGCGTGACGAGCTGCGACATGAACTAGAAGCGTTCGTTGAGGCCGCATAGCACATTCAACACCAGGGTCCGATCCAGGACGGGTTCGCCAAGGTCAGCGAGCGCGTCCGCCATGTGCTTCATCTTGCGACAGCATTCATCCACAGATAGAGCACCCTGGCAGAGAGTGCGGAACTCGGCGTTGAGGAGCATGGCGCGTGATTCACGGTTGTTGAAGAATTGCTGCTCGAGGCCGAGCCACGCCGCCCGAGCAGTGATGCCATCACGCTCGTGGATGACGTCGAGGAGGTCAGGGGCGATGGTGTTGAAGATCCATGAGACGACAACATAGTCCATGCGGGACCATGCCGCATCGTGGAGGTGGATGGCGTCGCTGAGGACGTGGTCCTTCAGGGCAAACCGGCCGAGGATGAGCAGGATGAAACCGCGCCATTTGGAGTAGTTTGAGGCTTGCAGATCGAGAACAATAGGAATGAGGTTCTTGATGTTCTGCACAGCGGCTGCCTGGCTATGAAGATGGGCGACAGCTGCAGTCTCCGTGGCAATGGAGTCGGCGTCGCCCTCCGAGTCGTCGTCGCGGTGATGCTCGGGGTGGAGCCGCACGCGGAGGGCTGTGGCCTGCTATTCCAGTAGGTCAGCCTGCTCGCGCTCCAAGTCGAGGGCGGCGGCAGCAATGCGGACCCGCTCCTGGGTGGCGGCGGCGGACTTGAGGAGGTCCGCCTCCTCCTTTAGTTGGGTGCTGTGCGCCTGGTTGGAGTCGCGCATGGAGGCGGCCTCAACTTCCAGAGCCTTGGCGGCGGTGAGCGCCTCGTCGCGGAGCTTGGTCACGGCGGCAGCAGCTGAGGTGCCGGAGCCGGAATCGCCACCGAAGGAAAGAGCAACCATGGGTAGGGGAACCGGCGGGGTACGTGCGGCGGCCGGAGGAGGGCGCGCGGCGGCCGTTGGGGCAAGCGCAGCAGCCAGAGCATGGCAGCCGGAGAGGCGCGTGCGCGGGTCGGGGCTGGGCAGCAGCAGAGAGTAGCGGAAGCAGGGGATACGATTAGACTGATACCATATTAGACAAAGGCCATTAGGCTTTGTATATTCCTTGATGATGGATTACAGAAGGGATTACACTTATATAGGAGAGAGGGGGGATGGCCCAAGTGGCCAGCAGTGTGAAAGGGCCAGTATAGCTGGCGCCTGCACAGATAGCTAGGTGATTACAGTAAAGAGCAAATAATTCTAACACTTTGAAGTGTATCATCATTTAAAAGTGACATGTTTGACCAAATTTGAACTAGGTGTTAGAGACCTTGCATGGAGGAGATCACTAAAGCAAAGTTGTAGTATTTGTTATAAGGAACAACTTTTATTTTTGGGTCATTGACTGATTTAGCTTCTAACATGCTTGAATTGGTCTCACAAGAATCAGCAAAATCAACATTTCAACACTTGTACAAATTTTTCTAAGTCGTGTTCACTGACCGACTGACAGGCTGACTTTGGGGGTGATTTTACTCAGTCTTGGTTGTGATTTAGCACAAGTTCACTAAAAGAGAGTTGTAGCTAGTACATAGGACTACACAAGTTGTGTAGATCATTTGCACTTTGGAGCCTTGGTTTAGCAGATAAATCGTCGTGAAAACCCGCTGTCAGGCATCATGTCGCGAGTCTAAATGAACTGAATTGCTCGATGCAGTGTCTGATCGGCGTCAGTGTCCGCGTGCCGCGTGGAGTCCCACGGCGGCCGCGCGTCGCCATTGCCCTAACCGCGTAGGCCACGACGCGCCTGAGCTCGACGTTATCACCCCATCACCCGCCCGCTCCTGTCCGCGCCCTCAATTTCACATTCCCGGCTCTCCTTCGCCATTCACAAGTGCCACAGCAGCTGTAGCCTCGGCACCGCAGCACCGCCGTCATCGTTGATAGCACAAGCCGCGCCTAGCTGCTTCTCCATCACCGCAACAGCATCACCGCCTTCCCAGCGACTCCCTACGCTAGCCAGTGCCCGCCGTTCAAGCTCGGTAAGCTCTAGCCCCGCGCACAGCCTCGTCGGAGCTTCGCCGCCAACCCCATCGTCGTGGCCACGTCGCCACCGTCTACCTCTCGCCACGCTAGTTGATACGCTAGGTTTCCCGTAGCTCGTAGATGCTCGGCGTAGCATTTGATTGAGTTGCCATAGCTTCTCACCGTCATCCCGTAGCTCCGCCCTGCCATGGGCGCCACCGCTGTTGCAAGCACCGATGAGAAGGCCACCCACGTAGCTCAATCGATGCGCCAGGTCGAGTAGATCATCGTGTGATGATGTCACCACCGGTAGGTTCGCCATCGATGAGCTCTGGCCATGCCACCGTAGAGCAGCGTAGCAACTCTATCCTTGTTTCGATGACATGTGGGGTCCTCTGACCGACGGGTCCCACCGGTCAGCGACACTGTATTTGAAAGCTAGTTCATTTTGATTCCAGATTTTGCATTGTTTTGTGATTTTTGTATCTCCAGTTTGGTAGCTTCAAAAATTGTGAAATAAATTTGGTTATGTTCCTTAGGAAGTGTAGTATTTAGGAAAAATATATTCTTGACATTTACAGTAGAAATTTTGGGAGATTTAAATGGAGACTTGAAATGTGTTTTTGAATGCATGCAAACTTGTTTATTTTATATCTAGAGTTCCTGTGCTCCAAAAATTATGAAATTTTTGTGGTAAGCTAGTCTTAACATATATGAGCTCTGATAAAAATTTGAGGATCAGTGCATGTGTAGATTTGTAGTTATAGTTTTTTCTTTTATAAATAGTGATCCTTGTATGAATTTTTATAAATTATTTATGAATCCAAAATTTATGAAATTTGTTGGGTGTAATTCTAGTACCATAAGGATGTTAAGAAAAATAGGAAATCTGTTTCTTGACACTTTTCACTAGGGTTTTCTATTTATGCTACTTTAAGCCTTTCTGTCTTGTCATTTTTGTATAGAATGTTTTACTATATAAAATGGCATGAAACTTTTACAGTAGTCTTTTGGTAACCTTAGTGAAGCACTGTAAATTTTTAAGTATTTATGAAGTACATCTAGTATATGTTTATTATTTAACCTAAATATCTAAATAAAATAATAAAGGCATTTAAATAAATAGTTTGGGCTTCACCATTATATTGTCTTGAATGTATTTGGTATGCTTAAACTGTTGGTAGGCTTTATGTTGTCAAACTTTGAGTGATTACATGAAGTAGAAGTATTGTTGCTTAAAATGCAAATTTAAAAGGATTCTGGACAGATTCTGTAGTTTGATAAGTTGCATAATAGGGATGATGTTTGCTGTAAAAATAGTTAATAACAAAGTTGTAGATAATTTGATAAGCTTTCCAGAAAGTCTAGGATCACTGCATTTGGATTAGTATAACTCCAGTTATGAGTGAAACAAGTAGCTGCTATTTTATGATATAGTAGATGCATTGTGGAAGTAGTTAATTAAATAATCGAGAAGAGATATGCACCTACTCAATAAACATGATGCACTTGTTAACACCATGCTGTTATGAATACTTATATGCATGCATTCATCATGTGTCATCATGCTATACTTGTTAACATATATGCATTCATGATATCTTATGCCATATTCATGCATCTAGGATCGGAGGAAGAAATAACGTTGCTGGACTTTGAAGAAGCAGAGGAAGGGGACCAGCAGGAGAATCCTCAAGTCGCAGCTCCTGAAGGTGTGGAGCAGAATCCTAAAGAGCTTCCAGAGTGTCCTAACCACTGCCCTACTTCCTTTCTGCGAGGCAAGCCCCGGAGGATTCTAAGTCTCCCCATATTTTACAAATGATTACTTAAGTACTTATGATTGATGCATTAGGTTATAAGAGTTGAATGGAACCACTTGATGCATATACATTCCTTGTCCAGATATTACACCTTTAACTAGTATAGGTCCAGGATCGAATATATGCTTAGCCATGCTTAGACCAGTAGAAGTCAGGTGATGTCCTATCACCTATGAGATATAGGTGGATACCGGAGCACGGTTGGCTATATTTGCTATCGTGGAACAGAACCATGGGGTAAAAGAAAATCGAGACCGGGCGAGATGTTGATAGAGAAGCAACAAGACATGGAGGTCTTGGGTGTGGATCTATCCCTGTCTGTGTCGATTAAGGACCGTACCATTGTTGGCGCTTCTGATAAGATTGAACGCATGCCTCTCACTTAGCTGGCCGGATAACTCATTCCGACCACGAAGTCGAGTAATTCAACTCAGGCCGGGACCCATTTTGTTGTGCGCTCCTTGCGGGGGGTGATCAGACTGAGTCCAAGGGTAGGCTACGCCTAAACATCCTGGCATCTGGTGTCCTAGATTGTGCGGCGCAGTACAGACCCGCGAAATGTAGACTTGAGTTGTACCAAAGGTGACCTAAGGCTGCCTTCACGCGGTATGCCTGGGTTTGTGTTAGGAATAAATTCCCAGCTGGTTAAAATCGATTCAAATCGTCGTCTCTCCCGGATAGTGAGAAACTTGGCTAGTCCCAACATCGTAGTAACTGTGTTATGGAACATGATGGTTCAGATGAATATGGAATTACAATACCTGCTATGGTTACTATTGTATGCTTTTAAATTGATATACCACATGTTTGGCACAGGATAGTTGCTAATCTAGAAATGGATAGATATAATTAACTTGATAAAGGAATCATAATTGTACAATAAGTCAATTGCTTTTATGCAAAATGTTGTCGAGTTATCTCCACTTATACAGCCTTGCATAATCCTTGGAGTCATTTTATTTCTGGTTTATGACGGGTAAGTCTAGCTGAGTACCTTCTCGTACTCAGGGTTTTATTTCCCATTGTTGCAGATGGCACTGTGTATCATGGTTATTGCAAGAGTTGCTTCTATCCCACCATGGATGACGAGTAAGCCTTGGGCAGGCTTCTTTATTAATCCCTATCTTTGCTTTTGTGGACCCTGATCCTACTTGGCACTGTATCAAACTATGTTGAAAACTTTATTTTCAAACTTAATTGCTTCCGCTTTATCTATCAAACTCGGTTTGTAATAACTTTTATTCGTACTCTGATGATGAAATATATCTGTGAACTTTATGTAATATGTGGCATGTATGTTGAATCATGTATGATCTTGGTTGTTGTAAATCATTTATCGAGACCCATCGTGGTACTCGATGGACTACCGGGTTTATATGGGTTCAAGTATGATAGTGCGACCGCTTGCGGGCTGCCATCGTACTTGTACTCTTATAAATTGGTCGGTTCTATGACAAATGGTGCATGTAGCGATGCTTCACTGACCAAATTGACTTGCCTAACTGAACTGACCAAGTCGAGCGACCAAAACCAACAATCGCCATCTACGTAGATGACTTAGTGGTGAAAACGGCTCAAGCTAGCAACTTGATCGCAAACGTGGCCGCCACATTTGGGAACCTCCAAAGGTTCAATGTCAAATTGAATCTTGAAAAATATGTTTTTGGGGTTTTGAAGGGGAAGCTACTCAGATACATCATGTCTGAGGGCGGCATCGAAGCCAACCCCAAAAAAATAATGACCATCTCCAACATGGGCCCTATACACAACTTCAAGGGCGTACAGAGGCTCACCGGCTGTTTGGCTGCCCTGAGCCGGTTCATCTCCTGACTACATGAATGGGGGATGCCTCTCTACAAACTTCTCAAGAAGACACACATTTGTTTGGACAAAGGAGGCACAATAGGCTTTAGAAAAACTCAAAGCATCACTAATGTCGGCCCCAATCCTCGTCACTCCCGAACGAGGAGAATCCCTCCTCCTCTACATCATGACAAGCAACCATGTTGTGAGTGCCGCCCTCGTCATTGAGATTGAGGAGCCAGGACACCCCCTGAAGGACCAACGACCGGTGTACTTTGTTGGTGAGGTACTCACCGACACCTAAATTCTCTACCCCTAGGTTCAGAAGCTTCTGTACGCCGTGCTGATGGCGACTCGGAAGCTCCTGCACTACTTCACCGACCATGAGGTCATGGTCGTCACCTTATACCCACTTGGGGAGGTCGTCCATAATCGTGATGCCACCGACTGAATCTCCAAGTGGGCTTTCGAGCTCATAGGCCACGACATCAGGCTCCACTATGCGATCCGTCTCTATTTTTTAGCCTCGAACAATGCTACGGAGTATGAGGCACTCATCAATGGACTATGCATCACAGTTGAGCTCAGCGCCATGCGGCTGTATGTCTGTGGCCACTCAGAGTTGGTCATCGACCAAGTCATGAAGGAGTCCTCCTACAAGATCCCCCTCATGGCGGCATACTGCTAGGAGGTGCGCAACTCAAGGACAAGTTCCAAGGGATCGAACTGCATCATGTCCCTCAAAAGGACAATGATGCCACCGAGTTCCTCACAAAATTGGCAGGCAGACAGGAACCGCCCGCCGGCAGGGTCTTTGTAAATGACCTCCATGACCCATCTACCTGCATCCAAGAGGATCTAACCAAGACGCGCTCCAACACCAATCTGACACTTGGGGGCTCTGACCCCCTGACGTGCCCCGAACCCAACTGAGCACTCGGGGGCTCTGACCTTGGTGCTAGTTTACACCAAAATTTGGAAAGAAGAACATGGGAACTCAAAGCTTCCAAGATTATGTCATCAAGGAATTGATCAGATGTGAATTGATATTAGTTGGTTTTGATGCAGTGTCGGAATTGACTTTTTTATGGATGACGTTAGCAGACAACATCGATGGACTACATATGGATGGCAGTTAGGGAGAAAAATGTCAGACTCTACAAAAGGGAAAAGGATTGGAGTCCAAGTTATCTTAAATTAGGAATGTTTTCTTTTGTTCCAAAGATTGTAATGAGATGTATTTGAGTAGGATTCGTGCCTAGGTTCTGGGTATAAATATTGGACCCTTGGCTATTGTAAAAGATATCCAATCAATCAATACCAATTACTTTTTTTGGCTTTATGCCAACCTTTAGGAGTACGAGTACTATAGATCTCGGTGAGTTCTTCAACAAGCAGGGCTATATCGATTCGGTCGACCTTCCGGCTTGTATGTAAGTACCGTCATAGCTTATACTTCTATTTGTAAGGCTGCATCGGTCTGGCCGACCTCTTACTGAGCTCTAGTATGAGTTAGTTATCGATCCTTATCTAGTTCAAGTATGGCTGCATCGGTTAAGTTCGACCTCCACTATTCGAATTAGATTAAGATCATGTTATTAGTCTCTACCTGAGGGTGGTATCCTTCGGGTAGATTCATTAAGTTATCAATCTTGCTAATGTTCTTAGTTGTCATTAGTTTTCAGTAATATCAACCTACTCGATCGAGATCGATCTAGATCGGCCTCACATCCTTTTAGTCCATCGTTTATTTTGTTACATTGTGATGGTTCGTACTTTAAGCCACGATTATGTTTTATTGGTTGTTCCTACTTCGATCTTAATCGTGCATAGTACGTGGTCAAGGCATGTCTGATTTTGAGTAAGTTTACTAGCTAGTTGAATCTAGGTCTATAGCTCGCTATTATGGTTGTAATGATCCGGTCGATCCCCACTGTTAGCACTTTAAATCGAAGTATGCTAGCTAGTAGATTTACTTTTGACCAGACATGACCTTGGCTATTCTGCTATGCCTGCATCGGCTAAATAGCCGATTGCCCATACCTTAATGCTTATAGTGTGTCTTGATGATTCTATTAACTAGTGAATAGATCTATTTACTTTAAAGGGTTTGATCTATTGTTTTTATCATGGCTGCCATTGATCTGGTCGAACTCCACTGTTAAGGATAATAGGTTAGATTTGATGAGTTTATAGATCTATCCATGTTAAATAGTCGATTGTTCACATGTTGTAATCCCTTTTCTACCTGAATCGACTATTTTAGCCAATTCGCCTGCCGTTTCATAGATATGGCATGCTTTCATGAACCTATTGAAGTATTGTCGGTTCTATAGATTTTCTGGTTCTAGACTATCATCATCATCATAGCTACATCGATCCGATCAAACCTCACTATTGATGGTAATAGGTTAGATCCAGATGGTTCATAGATCTATCTATATCAAATAGTCGATTGTTTGCGTGGCATATCCCTTTTCACCAGATTCATTGGCTCTACACCACGTATTGATCAAATCTAATTTAGCCAGTGATGCATCTTTGACGCATACATGTTAATAGCTTAAGGGAAAGGATCATTAGAACTAGGATGCATTGTATTCGTCATTATAAAATCAATCATGACCCAATGAGCATTATAGTTCTTAATAGCTGATTTCTTCTCGTAGTTGGCTATTTAGATCGATTTTCCCATCTGGCTGCTCCTGAAGTGGCACACGTGGAACTGTCTAGGCAAAACCAGCATGTTTCACCCTAAATTACTGATAAACTTTCTCTCCTTGTCAATTGCAGGTCAAATTGACTAGGCACGCCTTCAGGAATTCGTAGGATCGGCTAGGTCCTTGTGTTGAAGCCAAGCGGATCTCCAGGGCCTACTCTGAGCTGATCCTTCTAGCTTGCTATTTGTTCAGGCGCATCGACATGTTTTTGCATCGACATGTTTTTGCATCGACATGTGTTTTGGCATGCACCTGGTGGGACCCCACAATCGACATGGCAACTCACAACAACAGTGACATCCTTATGGTGCCTTATGAAGACCTACCTAATGAGGATAAGGACATCATTAGCAAAGCTATAGAAGAATTCTAGAATAAGTGTTTGTTGTCCTACACCAAGACACGTGACAAAAAAGTTGTTCAGAAATATCCACTACCAAGAGTTTTGATGCATGGGTAGTCAGATACAGACAAAGCTGATGATAGGCATTTCTTCGTAGATGCTATAAACAAGTCTATTCATGATGCCATGTTGAACCATAATACAGTTTTCTTGAACACATTCCACAATACCATGAAAGAGGTGTTTCATGGATGTCCAATTGATCAGGTTGGACTGGCTTATTACAACATTCCACATCCATCGACTTAGAGGACTAATCAGGCTAGTACTAGCCATCAAGAAGCAGCATTAACTAATAATGATGATATCCAGGCAGTTCAGAGCTCATCTAAACAAGTTCAAGGTATCACTACTAATCAAGTGCAAAATAATCCAGGATTATCAGTGCGGTATGTGCAACAGCCGACAGGGCAAGTTTAGAATCAAATGGTTGGATTTGGCATGTCAGGCCAAATACCATCGTCGGCTTAAAAAATAGCGCCATCATTTCAAAGCATTCGTAGAGATACAGATCCCATCATTTACAACCAAAGACTTCAAGCAGCAAACCAGCAAAGGACCCAACAGATAGAGATTCCATAAGGATATCATTATGGCATAGATAACAATACCCTTCATATGATTCCAAATCTAGGGTATTAGGGTACCCAAAATTTCAATCCACAGATGGGTCAACAATTGCAGAGAAATCCAGATTCAAACGCTGATGAGTTGTTGTTCAGAGTGACCGAGATGATGAAGAATCAGTTCAGTTTGAAACCTAAAGGGTAGGCCTTTTTGTACAAACATTCGTATCCAGAGTGGTATGATTTGGTCACTCTTCCTACAAATTATAGGCTCCTAGAATTTGCTAAATTCACAGGCCAAGATAGCTCAAGTACAATAGAACATGACAGTTGGTATCTTACCTAGTTGGGTGAAGCATCCATTGAAGGGGCTCATCGAGTTTGTTTCTTCTCCTTGTCCCTGTCAGGACCAGCTTTCACTTGGTTTTCATCATTGCTAGTTAATTCCACTGCCAATTGGACTGACCTAGAAGAGAAGTTTTATACATATTTCTATACTGGGATAGGAGAAAAGAAAATCATAGATTTGATGACCATAGGGCAGAGAACTAATGAATCGGGTGTTGAGTTTCTTCAGAGGTCCTAAGAGACTAGAAATTTGTGCTTCTCATTGAGTCTAACTGATGATCAGCTAGCTGCTTTAGCTGTTCAAGGAATGTTGCCAACATGGAGGGAGAAGCTGCTTGGGCAAGAGTTTGACAATTTAGGTCAGTTGGCCCAACAAGTGGCAGCACTAAATAGCCAATTCCAGAGTATGCACAGAGATACCCAATTCCAGAAGAATCCCGCAATTGCTAAAGCTTATAATCCATATTCAGTCAATGATGGCGATGAGGACGATGAAGAAGAGATTGCTACGACCAAATGGAATTAGGGTAAGAAGACAGTGATGGTGCCAAATTCTTGGGGAAAAGGGGTTGAAGAGAGCTATGATTTTTGTAACACCCTAGGTGTTAGGCTTGCGTAATTTGACTTGCATTGCATGAGCATAAGCATCAAGCAATCATATATGAGCTTTTACATATGAAACATATGAAACATGCTTTGTTATTTTATGTTTCCTTAAGTGTATGCTTATGATCATGTGTGAATAAGTGTAAGTGGTTGATGTTGGTCACTAAAACACCTTAGCTACACTTAGGATGACTAATGGAACTTTGTTCATGTAGACCACTTTATCTAATGAAGCTCCTGAGTGATGATATGCTGGTTGACCTAGGAAGTAAAATATGTAACCAATGTATGAAATGCTTGTGTGACCTTAGGAATAGCTTAAACATGTTTAGAATGTCATTATGAACAACATTGGCATTCATCACTAGGGCTAGTTTGGTCACTAAGTCATAGTTCTAGTGTAAGCCATCATTTGGAAGTAGTATGTTTGACCTAGTTTCAACTATGTCATAGAGACTTTGCATGCATGTGTTCACTAAAGGAAAGTTGTAGTATTTGAGTGGAGCACCAAATTTTATTTTTGGGTCATAGGCTAGTTTAGCTCCTAACATGATTGAATTTGGCTCACCAGAATCAGCATTTCACTATTTTCACACTTGAAAATTTTTGCTAAGTCTTTTTGTGCCGATAGTGCTAACGTACCCGACTTTGTGATGATTTTACTACTTATCCGTTGAGAATTAGGCCTTGATCCTTTAAGGCAAATTGTAGATGGTATTACGGGCTACAATTTTTGTTAAGGCGGTTTGCGCTAAGGTGCTACGGATTAGGAGATTGAGCTTCACCAAATCATGCTGTCAGACGCTGCTGCTGGCTTTGACGGCGCCTGAGATCACACCGTCATGGCCGATCAAGCACTAGATGCGCACGCCATTTGGCGACCATACATCGGCGTAGGGCCCGCTCATTTGGCCACGACTGCCAGTAAGACTCCAGTGATGTGTACAAGTCACCCTAGTGCCGGTCATTTCTCTCTCGCTCGCCTCCTTGCTCTCAGCTGCTCACCACGCTTGCCATCGCCGTTGTTGTCGCTCCGCTGAGCTCACTGCCACCCCATTCTCAAATCCACTGCACACACAGCTTTGCCTTGCTCTGCTCTACCGTTCCCACCTAGCCGCATTCACAGTCGTGCCTTGGGTAAGCCACATTTCTTGTTGCGCCCCCACGGGTGTGTCCTCGCTAGAGTTCTGCCATGCCCGCCGCCGTGGCCACATTTCCTTGCTACACCTCATGCTTCTTTCTTCCCTATCCTAGAACCGCCTCTAAGCCATAGTACTCAAGTACAGCGCCGATCCCAAGCCACCATTCGGTGCCACTAGAACACGCCACCGGTGCCGCCGTAGTCGCCATGCTCACCGTGCCATGCGAGTTTGCCATAGCACAACTTCTCCACTCTATCATCCTCCTTTCGAGCACACCGAACTAAGCAACCCTAGGTCTGGTTGTTGGCAAGATGGAGACCCTTGTGTCACTACCATTTGGTCGGAACGGCGACCTCGCCGTTGAGCTCTGTGTGCCGCGCGTGCAGCGGTGCATGTGGCCAAGCTCATCCGTAGCTTCCATCGAGCCCTAGATACCTACAGAAGCTCTGTTGGACCTCCCCGTAGCCTAGGAAGCCATCGCTTGGCCAAGCCTTGGCCAAAGTTGGCCGGCGTACCGCCACGCCATTGCCACCGTCCGCCATGGTCGTCGGCGAGGAAGTTTCCGTGCTTCTTTCGGCCATGCGAGACCATCACCGGGTGCGGACGGAAGTGTAGGTCACGTTGGTGTAGTCACTACCACCGGCGAGCTTGCCGTCAGCGAGAAACCATCGGACGGACCTCTCCCCTATTTTTGTCTCTCTAGCATGTGGGGCCCGACTGACGCCGGGTCCCAGCTGTCAGCGGCTCAATTTTAAAAGCTAGTTCATTTATTTCAGATTTGGATGCAAACTTTGAAAAATCATAAGTGGAGTTCTAGAGGTCCAACTCTTGTGAACCAAATTTTGTTGTGTTAATAATGAAGTGTAGTGTTTTATAAAAATATGATATGTACAGTTTCTAGTATTTTTGTTGGTGATTAAAATGTATTTATATAAATGCTTTTTGAATGTTTACAATCTTATAAATTATATATCTTGAGCTAGAAATGTGATAAAATTGTGATTCTAATTTTGTTAGTCTTGTGTTGACATGCTCTAGCTAGAAAAAATATTAAGCTTGCAGCAAGCTTAATTGAAATATGATCTTTCTATCTATCTATTAATAAATGGTATTTTCTGAGGAAAAATATAGGGATAAAAATATGTAACATATTGATATGCAAATTTTTGTACAGTAGTATGGCCCTAATATGAAGCTAGTAAAAATATATAATCTGTTGTTTGACACTTTTCTATAGGATTTACTATTTTTACTAAAATAGGCCTTGTGAGCTTGTCATTTTGCATAGGATGTTATACATGTCCCAATGGTATGAAATTTTCACAGTAGCCTATTGTGAGCACCAGGAAGCTACTATAATTTTATATGGATTTATTGTGCACATTTGTATATGTTTGTTATTTCCCTAAATATCTATTGAAAATAATAAAGGCATTTAAATAAATAGATTGTACTTGATGATTTTTTCTATGGTGCTTGTGATGCATAGTAACTGTTGATGTTCATAATAAGGCTCAGAAGTAATTGGTTGTATGCAACTAATTAATTGTTGCTTTGTAATTCAAATAGATGGTTGCATGTATAGTTTTGATTGTGTGGGTGATTTCATGTGGATAATGATCTTTGATGTAAAACTTGTTAATAGCAAAGTTATAGATAACTTACTAATATACCTTGTGTTAAATTTTCATAGTCATAGGCTTTAGGGTTTAAGAGTTTTGGGTTGTTAGAAGTTTGCTGCCCTAATTGTTTGTTCTCTAGATAGATTTGGTTGACTGAATTGTTTGACCTAGATAACTGTTGAATCACAGTAAGAGTATTAAAAGAAAGTTGTAGACAATTTCATAAGCTTTCTAGCATATCCACAACAATAGGATTTTGATGTATATAACTCCAGTTATGGTTAAAATAAGTAGCCGTTGTTTTTTAGTTTGGTAAATGAATTGAAGAAGTGTTGGCTTAAGTAATAGAGAAGAGATGTGCACCTACTCAGTAAAATAGGATACACTTGTTATTACTTTAACACCATGCTGTTGAAAATACTTATGAGGATGCATTCATCATGTTTTATCATATTATACATGTCGTCATACATGCATTTGTGATATCTTAATCCATGATCATGCATATAGAATCAACTGAGGAGATAACATTGCTGGAATTCAACGAAGAAGAGGAAGGGGATCAGTAGGAGACTCCCCAAGCCGCAACTACCAACAAAGAGGTGCAGACTCTAGAAGAGCTCCCTAAGTGCCCAGATCACCGCCCCACCTCTTTTCTCAAAGGCAAGCCCCGGAGTATTCTAAGTCTCCTAGTGTTTTACAAAATATTACTTGAGTCATTTATGATTGATGCATTAGATTATAGGAGTTGACTAGAAACACTTAATGCATGGAACTACCTTGTCTAGATATATACACCTTTAACCATGTGTAGGTCCAGGATCGAATATATGCTTTGCCATGCTTGGACTGATAGAAGTCGAGTGATTTCCTGTCACCTACGAGATATAGGTGGATACCAAAGCATGGTTGGCTATATTTGCTATCATGGAAAAGAACCATGGGGTAATATAAATGGAGGCCGGGTAGAGTCTTTGTGTAGGTTGACTCTTGTGATTCCGTCTGTGTTGATTAAGGACCGTACCGTTGTTGGCACTTCTGACAAGATTGAACGCATGCCTATCACTTAGCTGGCTGGATAACTCGTTCTGACCGCAAAGCCGAGTAGATCAACTCAAGCTAGGAATCGCTCTGTAAGAGTGCGCACTCTGGATGGTAGTAAGGATGTGCAGGGAGCTAGACATGTGCCCAAGGGCAGGCCGGGCCTGAACGTCCTGGTAGCTGGTTGTCCCTGATTGTGCGGCGCTGGGCAAACCCATAAAATGTGGACTTGAGTTGTACCAAAGGTGACCTAAGGTGACCATTGATCTGGTCCACCTAGGTTTATGTTAGGAATAAATTCCCAGCTAGTTGAAATTGATTCAAATCACCAACTCTCCCGGATAGTGAGAAACTTGGCTAGCCCCAATATCGTAGTAATTGTATTATGGAATGTGCTGGCTCGGATAAACATAGAATTGCTACACCAGCTATGGTTACTATTGTATGCTCTTAAAATGATATACAACATGCTTGGCACATGCTAGTTGCTAATCTAGAGATGGATAGCTATAATTAACTTGATGACCAAAGTATAATTGTATACTTATGTTAATCGCTTTTTATGCAAAATGTTGTCAAGCTACCTCCACTTATAAAGCCTTACATAATCCTTGGAGTCAATTTATTTCTAGTTCATGATGGGTAAGTCTAGCTGAGTACCTTCTCGTACTTAGGGTTTTATTCCCATTGTTGCAGATGGTACCGTCTATCACGGCTATTGCAAGAACTACTTCTATGCCACCGTGGATGAGGAGTGAGCCTTGGGTAGGCATGTTTAATAATCCTTCTATCATGCTTTTGTGGATTGTGATCATGTGTTGGCACTATAATTGAACTATGTTGGCAAATGCTACTTTCGAACTTAATTTGCTTCTGCTACTATCTATCAAACTTGGTTTGTAATAACTCTATTCGTACTCTAATGAAGGAACTGTATCTGTGAACTTTATATAATATGTGACATGTATGTTGAATCATGTACGACCTTGGTTGTATATGGGTCGTTTATCGAGACCCATTGTGGTACTCGACAGACTATCAGGTTTATATGGGCTCAAGTATGATAGTACGACCGCTTGCGGGCTACCATCGTACTTGTGCTCTTATAAATTGGTCGGTTCTATGACAGCTTCGACGTCACAAAATCGGAAAAGCTCTTTGATTTCTTGCTTGAGAGAGGACAGATCAAGTTGCTCGCCAATCATGTTATGTTACCTCTTGATCAGTTGAAGAATAAGAAGTTCTGTAAATTTCATAAAGCTACTTCTCATTCTACTAATGAATGCATAATTTTCCAACAACATATATAGAGGGCTATTCGGCAAGAAAGGCTTAAATTTGATACACCTTAGAAGACGAAAGTTGATGATAATCCTTTTCCAAGAGATCAGAACATGGTTGATGCTAAGTTGCTCAAAGGGAAGACTAAAGTCCTAACATCAACTTCGGCCAAAAAACTAGAATAGCCGATCCAGAAATGCAAATATTGGCTGATAAATATAGAGAGATTAAAAGGTGTCATGACCAACAGAAGAACCGATGTGAGCAGGGAGAGATGTCAAGGAACGGGGCGATAAGGCCACATGTCACATCTTGAATTTTGTTTAATAAGTAGCAATGGCAGAAGGAGAAGGATTATCAGCGGTGGTTAGAAGAGAGAGAATGCCAGCATCAACAAGAAGAGGAGAGGTATGAGAGAAAGCAAGCTAAATCATATTAGAATTATCCTTTCTTCAGACACTGTTGGAATGAAGGTTTGAAATTGCCTATAAGAAATAATTGCCCAGAGTGCAGTGAGCAATATTAGGAGTTTAGGCAATCTCAAGCCAACCACTGGTCTATCCATGCTCAGTATCATCATAATAATATGGATCGGTGCTTAAAAAATAGAAGTGCTCATGATCGGCTCAGGAAGCGAGTTGTTGATCAAAGCTAGGACGATTATGAAGAAGAGGGTAATGAGGAAGAGCATGTTTGGCAGGAAGGGCAATGGTATCTAAGAGGTTTGACAAGAAGCCAGAAAAGAAGGGTACAATGCCCAAGGAATAGAGAGCTAGAATAGGCTCAGGCATCTGGTAGACCTCAAGTGTGGCATGCTAAACAAACAGCCGATAGGGGTCAACCATCGTCTAATATTCAAATGGCTTTTCTATTGCCATTAGCGTTTAGAGCTTCAGCAGACCAAGAAGTCTATTCAGATTTTAATGAATCAGAGTATGAGGAGATAGTTGTCATGTTGATAGTTATACAGCAAGCTATATTTGATAAGCCAGTCAAGCATCGACACTTAAAAGCTTTATATGTAAAATGTTTCATTGATGGGAAGCCGGTGAGCAAAATGTTGGTAGATGGAGGTGCTGATGTAGACTAGGCCTGATCTTCCGAAAGGTATGATAGCATCGATTGGTGGAGACTCAATGTTTATGATCTAGGCTTCGAACCAAGACTAATTCAGACCCCCGCAACCATTACACCACTACTTCGTTGGTTATCAACCACACGAACATGATTGACCTCGCTGAGAAGGCTTTCCTGCAAGCGAATCGAGAACACAAGCAAGAACGAGATAAACACAATCTGAAATTGTAAATAAATATGAGGCTTATGATAATGAGAAAGAGTTCAAGTCTTTATTCAAAAGGACTAATCGCCATAGGCAAACAAGATCAAGAACTGGGGCCCTGGTTCACAGCAAGCGGCCTTGGCGGCGATAGTTGCAGCAAAACAACGTCTGTTTCATGAGGAAATCAAGAACTAAACAAAACCCAAACCCTAAGGAGAGCGATGGCTGCTATTTATAGAGTCTTGGGCGTCACCCCCCTGGACGCATCCCATAATGGGCCCAAACACGATACACGGTCTAACGGACCAAAAGACGGTGTCGCAGCACCCTAGCAGATTCTGGACGCTGACTTGTTTCAATGATTCCCATTGATTCCGAAGGTCTTTTGATGTGAAATCACCTGGATTGGCTTCCTTATCAAATTAGCTTTCCAACCATATGTGGATCATTGAAAACGGAGTTCAGATGCGTCCTGGTGACTAGTTTAAGGCAGACTGGTCCTAGAGCCCGAGCCAGACTCAAACTTGATTTGGGTCTCCACCTTGGGGACTTGAACCGGATGAGCTTCGGGCCTCCTTCTTGGTTAGGACACCCTCGCTGATCTCCTTGGTCTCCATATGGTTCTCCAAGCATGGTCATATGTATGGAGGTCATATCCTCATCATCCTCCCTTTCTTGACGAAAAGCCATCCTCGGCATCGATTTTTTTTGAAGTCGATCCTGCACAACATGAGGACAATCGAGGTTTCCAAAATAATGAAAATGGACAATATTGTGAGAAAGAATATGACCACATGTCTAGGTTTGTATCATATCTTGTCCTACAGACATGTAGTCTACTTGATTGAAATACACACGATCTTTGCCAATACTATCCTGCAAAATATTAGTACTAATAAGAAACATATGTTCCCTTTCTTTGGATTCCACTTGTGTTCGAAAAGCAAAACTAAAGGAATATGGCATAACAACAGTGTTGATTTTACTATCCTCTAGTTGATCATTACTTTGCACAACAAAAGGAGAATTCAGATTTGTATAAATGTAAACTCGTTGTATCAAATATTGCCCTTGGTTGTTATATTTACCAAAAACATGATATGTATGTCTAGAGAACCATGGTAAATCAGCATATGCATAAAGTTTCTCATCTAAAGAACTAAGATTACATGGAACATCAAATTCAATGTAACCCAAAGTATTTAAAGAAGACAACAATTTCAGCTCGTCAACTTCACTAGCATTATAAATAACAAGTCTATTTTCAGCACAAGTGTTCGATTTCAGCACACATATAGCATGATCATTCTTCAATGATTGCATGGGTATAACATAAATATCATCATGCAAGTCATCTTTGTCACAAAAAACATCAAGCAAATCATCTTGTGACAAAGGTAAATCAAGCGAAGGCTCCACTAAAATTTGCTCTATCATTGCATGATTGGTGGAAAAATTCAGCACATCAAGAGAACTCTCACCTTCCGTGAGTTTAGCATCGTGGGCTTTACCTTTGCTCTCATGTTCAGCAGGAGTAATAGTTGATGGTTCTGAATTGTCACATGAGACTGTGAGCATCTCATTTTCTGTCATGTCATCCTCGCTCTTTTGCACATTATCCTGCAAAAGGTTAGGCATAGCAGGAGGAATAACAAGAGATTGATCTAGTTGATGCACCTCATCATTTGAATTAATTACAAGAGATGGATTAACAAAATTTTCTCTCATAAGATCTTTCATATCATTCTAAGTTTAAGGTTTATCAGAAGGATCTAAAGACTCCCACCAAGATAAAGCAGAATGTCGCAAAACACTAGATGCATTTTTTTACCTTCCTCCTTGGACACATAAAGCGAGTAGCAAATATGTTATCTATGGCACTTTCCCACTCCATGTACTCATCAGCATCTATACCATCATAAGTCGATGGATATGAACAACCTGTCATTGTTAGAATCAAACAAGAAAACACACAAGTATGTATTTTCCTATGAACTACTATAGGATGTGGTCAAGGAGTAAAGTCATACACTCTCAAGCGTCTTACCATGGTCTTACAAGTGTTCTTACCAAAGCAACAGGCGGTGCAATCGGTCGGTGACTGTGATACCATTGTAGCTTGAGTGTAACAGTTGCAAGGTGAACCTATACTTGGTTAGAAGAAAATAGAGCTTGGACAGGCACAATATAGTAGCAAGGAATAGCAAAATTCGTAACTGAATGGCAAAGCTGAATAAGTACCCCAAGTACCTATCTTAGTTGTTGGCCTACTCATGTTCTAAGTACCAGATGTATCAAGTGATGTGAACAGCAAGAATATGATTAGGAACAAGGTAGAAATCAGCACACGCAAACACAGCTCAAATGGCGCTCTCTATGTGCTCCTCTATATATTATTCCTCTTTTGCCCCTCTTTTTTCTATTTTTTTGGGCTGTTGTTGTTTTTATTGAGAAATTTCGACTTTTTTTTTCTTTTTTTGATATTTTTTCTTCACTTAGGAGCACAAAAGAAGTAATCATAGAAAATATGAGCTTAAACAAGTGAAAGACGTGGACTGTGGAATTTTCAGAAGACGTGCTTGAAATCAACAAAAACCTTGTGACCATAAAAAGACAATCTTGTGACCACTTTTTGACCAAAATAAAAATCTCTAACCCCAACAATGCAGGGATGGATGGATCCAAAATTTTTTTCTGATCAATTTTGATATATGAAACGTCGAAATCCGAGTTCGTATGCGAAAACTAGACCAATTTTAAGAAAGAACTCCGAATTAGAGGACAAAACGGAAACAATGCACGCAAAATTGGTCACGACAGCAATGATTTGATGGAAATAGTGAAGACAAGTGTAGGAAATTAGATGGCGTGGACTAGGGTTTGATGGATACAAAGGAAACTCAACAAGACTTGGAGATGTTCATGGATTATGATGAAAAACAAAGGGGAAAACATAAACTGGACTAAAACGATCTAAAAGCAGCAACTAGAACTTGACCTAGGGCATAAACTCAACAACATGAAACAGAGATGAAATTGCACGGCACAATGAGGCTATAGGACAGGGAATATGTGATGATGTATATTTTTTTTGGCTTTTTGTGGACTATAGGTAATACAAAAACAGTAACAATCTAAAGAGGAAAACAAAGTTATACCTAACGAGTAACAAGGTCTCTGATACCACTTGATGTAGACGAGGCCTGAACTTCTAAAAGGTATGATAGCGTCGATTGGTGGAGACTCGACGTTCACAATCTAGGCTTCAAACCAAGACTGATTCGGACCCCCGCAACCATTACACCACTGCTCCATTGGTTATCAACCACGCGAACGCGATTGACCTCGTCGAGAAGGCTTTCCTGCAAGCGAATCGAGAACACAAGCAAGAACGAGATAAACGCAATCTGAAATTGCAAATAAATATGAGGCTTATGATAATGAGAAAGAGTTCAAGTCTTTATTCGAAAGGACTAATCACCACAAGTGAACAAGATCAAGAACTGGGGCCCTGGTTCACAGCAAGCGGCCTTGGCGGCGACAGTTGCAGCAAAACAACGTCTATTTCATGAGGAAATCAAGAACTAAACAAAACCCAAACCCTAAGGAGAGCGACGGCTGCTATTTATAGAGTCTTGGGCGTCACCCCCTGGACGCGCCCCTTAATGGGCCCAAACACGATACACGGTCCAACGGACCAAAAGACGGTGTCGCAGCACCCTGGCAGATTCTGGATGCTGACTTGTTTTGACAATTCTTGTTGATTCCGAAGGTCTTTTGATGTCAAACCACTTGGATTGGCTTCCTTATCAAATTAGCTTTCTAACCATATGTGGATCATTGAAAACAGAGTCCGGATGCATCCTGGGTGACCAGTTTAAGGCAGACTGGTCCTGGAGCCCGAGCCGGACTCGAACTTGATTTGGGTCTCCACCTTGGGGACTCGAACCGGATGAGCTTTGGGCCTCCTTCTCGGTTAGGACACCCTCGTTGATCTCCTTGGTCTCCATATGGTTCTCCAAGCATGGTCATATGTATGGAGGTCATGTCCTCATCAGGTGCTTTTGTCAATCTTATGCCTTATACTACTTTTCGCAAGCTTAGCAAGAGACCAGGAGATTTGATTGAGAATGACATGATGCTTAAGGATTTTTGGGGGTAATGCATCCAAGACTAGGGGGCAATAAATGTCGAACTGACAATTGGAAGTGAGACTTTGCTCACTATATTTTTTGTCATTGATGGAAAGGGTTCATACAGTTTACTCCTTGGTCATGATTGGATTCATGCAAATTGTTGTGTACCATCGACTATGCATCAATGCTTGATTCAATGGCATGGAGATTATGTTGAGCTGGTTCATGCTGATGATTCTGTGAGTATAGCAACAACTGACCCAATGTATTGGGAACTGGAAGATTTCAATTGTTTTTCTGGCAAGCTATGGGAAGGTGGCTTCATTAAAATCAATGATGAAATCCAACAGCCAATCCAAGCAGTTGGCTCTGAGAGTTTATTTTATTGGATAATCCAATAGATGGTACAGATGGTAAACTAGGATATGGCTTTATGTCGGCTGATGAATTAGAAGAGTTAGATATTAGTTCTGGAGATAGGCCTAGGCCGACGTATGAAAGTGCTAAGTTGGATCCTGAGTATAAGCAAGAGTTGGTGGATTTATTGAAGGAATTTAGAGATTGTTTTGCTTGGGAATACTATGAGATGCCTGGTCTAGATTGATCAATTGTTGAACATCGGTTGCCAATCAAACCTAAATATCAACCGGTTAAACAAGCTCCGAGGAGATTTAACCCAAATGTTTTTGATGATATAAAAAAGGAGACTAAAAGATTACTAGAAGCAAAATTTATTCGACCATGCCGATATGCAGAGTGCATATCGAATGTTGTTCCTGTGTATAAAAAAATGGAAAGTTAAGAGTTTGCATCAATTTCAGAGATCTAAACAAGGCTACACCCATGGATGGTTATCCAATGCCGATAGCCGATATGTTGGTAGATGCAGCAGTCGGGCACAAGGTTATTAGTTTTATGGATGGTAATGCAGGATACAATCAAAATTTTAAGGCTGAGGAAGACATAGCAAAAATAGCTTTTAGGTGCCCTAGCACAATCGATTTATTTGAATGGGTGGTGATGACCTTTGGTTCGAAGAATGCCGGTGCAACTTATCAGAGGGCGATGAATTATATTTTTCATAAGGTGATCGGTAGGGTTGTTGAAATCTACATTGATGATGTGATGGTAAAATCTAAAGGGTATAAGGAACATCTAGCTGATTTGCAGGAGACTTTGGAGTGCATAAGGAAACATGGTTCAAAGATGAATCCCAATAAGTGTGCCTTTGGAGTATCAGCTAGACAATTTTTAGGTTTTATGGTCCACGAGAGAGGAATCGAAGTTGGTCAAAAAAGTATGAAAGCAATTGATGAGGCAGTACCCTCGACTACTAAAATAGAGTTACAATCTTTGCTTGGTAAGATTAATTTTATCAGGAGGTTTATTTCCAATTTGTTAGAAAAGGTTCTGCCATTTTCTCCTTTGTTGAAGTTAAAAAATATTCAAGAATTTAAATGGGGTGACGTACATCAAAAGGCATTTGAGGAGATAAAAGAATATATGAAATGTCAACCCGTGCTGGTCCCTTCTTAGCAAGGTAAGCCTTTTAAGTTGTACGTGTCGGCCGATAACCAAACAATTGGATCAGCCTTAATGCAAGAGTTTAAAGGAAAAGAATGAGTTGTTTTTCTATCCAAGTAGAAGGCTTTTGGATCTAGAAACAAGATATTCTCCTATTGAAAAGTTATGCTTGTGCTTATATTTCTCTTGCACTAAGTTGTTACATTACTTGTTATCGGCTGAGTGTACAGTTGTTTCTAAGGCTAATGTGATCAAACACATGCTATCAATGCCGATATTAAATGGGAGAATGGAGAAGTGAATTCTTACATTATCGGAATTTGACTTGAGGTACGAATCAGCTAAAGCTGTCAAGGGGCAAGTAATAGCCAATTTTGTCACTCAGCATCATAAGCCGAGTATTGGCTATGTAGAGTTGATACCATGGAAGTTATTCTTTGATGGATCATCATGCAAGTAAGGTGGTGGCATTGGCATTGTTATTGTTTCACCTCGGGGGAAAAGTTTTGAGTTTTCTTTTCTAACTAGACCAATGACTACCAACAATTAAGCAGAATATGAAGCTATTCTTAAGGGACTTCAACTTCTTCATGAAGTAAAGGCTGAATTAGTTAAAGTATTTGAAGATTCACAGTTGATTATTAATCAGTTGATCATCCTATATGAATGTAAAGATGATATTCTGAGGGGATACTATGATGAATGCCAGAGGTTCCTTAAGGAGTTTCCTCATATTTCTCTTCAGCATATTCCAAGAGCATAGAATCAAGAGGCTAATCGGTTAGCTCAAAGTACGTCATGTTATCGAGTGTTTCAAGAGATCTTAAGTAGTGAAACATTGACAAATGATTGGAGAGTTGAAATAGATGATTACCATAAGAATCCATCATAGAAGGTTACCAGGAAATTAAGGTATAAATCAACCAAGTATGTCTTGCTAGATGATCAGCTATATTACAAGATAGCCGATGGGGTGTTGCTCAAATGCTTAAATCAAGAAGCTAAAGTGTTGATGGGTGAAGTACATGAAGGGATATGTGGAGCTCATCAATTGGGATGTCAAGATTTGTCAACATTTTGGAAATATTCAGAAATCTCCCACATCGGCTATGAATCTAATAATCAAACTATGGTCATTTCAAGGTTGGGGAATTGATTTAATTGGCCAGATCTTTCCACCTTCAAGTAAAGGACATAAGTTCATATTGGTTGTGACAGATTACTTCACTAAGTGGGTTGAGGCCATTCCTTTGAAGATGGTAACCTCAAAGAACATGATTGATTTTGTCAAGGAACATATTGTGTATCATTTTGGGATTCCTCAAACTATTACTACTGATCAGTGGACAATGTTCACATCAGAGGAGTTTAGAGATTTTGCTGCCAGTATGGGAATTAAGTTATTAAATTCTTCTCCTTACTATGCTTAGGCTAATGGCTAGGTAGATGCGTCCAATCAAATTGTGATTAAGCTAATCAAGAAAAAGATCGAAGAGCAGCCAAGGAAGTGGTATTCAACGCTTAATGAGGCATTATGGGCATATAGGATGGCCTGTCATGGATTGATTAAAGCGTCACCTTATGAACTTGTGTATGGTCATAATGCAGTCCTTCCCTAGGAGATTCAAACTTGATCAAGGCGTGTCACGTTGCAAAATGATTTGTCAGCTGAAGTTTACAAGAATCTTATGATAGATGACTTAGAAGACTTAAGTTGCCATCGGCTGCATGCTCTTGAGAATATCGAAGCCAATAAGCTAAGGATTGTGAAGTATTACAAGCAGAAGGTCAAGAGAAAACAATTTTTTGAAGGAGACTTGGTCTGGAAGGTGAAATTGCCGATCGGGTCAAGAGATAGCAGGTTTGGCAAATGGACACCTAATTGGGAAGGACCTTATCAGATTAAATGTTGTGCGCCTGGTAATGTTTATATTTTCGAAATGCTAGGAGGAGAAGAGGAATTTGATAGAGTGATCAATGGAAAGTATCTAAAGAAGTATTATCCTAGCGTTTGGACTAATAATTGACAGCCAGTTTGTTTAGTCATCGGCTCTAATAACTGGTACCAGAAGGGTATCGCCTCTAGTTCAAAAATAGACCCGAAAGGGTAAAAGCTGATATGATATGTATCGCCTATAGAGCTTACCATGAGAGTCATTTTTAGATTTAATCAAGTCAGATCGAATCACAAGTCGAATTCGGCTAATCCGAAACGGCTATTCTACCGAGCCTCGAGGAGACATGCAACAAGCCAGATAACTACTCTCCTTATGAACTGGTATATGGGTATGTAGCCATTCTTCCTTAGAAAAATCAGAATTGCATTGCGGCATATTAAGAGTTGAAAAAACTTAACAGCCGATGATTACAAGGTTTTGATTGTGATCGGCTTCTCACTTTTGCAAAACATGAGTACAGAGCAAAAGGGGAGTCACTTTAAATGAAGAAATTGTATGCTAGCTTCTCCTATCACAAACTAAGGGTTGGGGGACACTTTGTTCACTATGTCTTCGGCCTAGGAAGCAAGGGCTATGGAGTTGGCGGTGTTGAAGAAGTCCTTGACCAGGCGCTCATGGTCCTTAGGGTGTTTGGTGGCTGGGAAACCATGCGGAAGAAGTCAAAGCTCGTGACCAGAGCGGGCTTTCACAATAGCCAATGCCATGGCAGCACCATGACAAACACCGTGAAGGGCAACTTCTCTAATGTGGTTTGGGACATCATATAGGAGAACCACCGGCACAACACCCTTGGCGTTGACGAATCCTACCGCATACTCTGTAGCTAATTGAAGGCTTTCCAATTGGTCCGATAGATTTAAAAGGATTCGAAGGAGGGATAATCAAGATCTTGAAGACAAAACTAAGAAAACAGAAAATTGTGGTGGATATCTCACCCATGATTCTGGCCTCGGCCTTGGCCAACCTCGCTTGAGTGGAGTTGGCTCTATGTTTTGAGATGGTGAGAGCATCCTATAATGCGTTCAGATGAAGGTCCATCCGCCCAAGATTACAGGTTGCATTAGGACGCTGGCATGGTGGCACAAACTCATCAAGGGCCTCTTTAGCAGACCTCTTGCTATTCTCCATGACTTCGAGCCTATTGGAAAGCAAATCGCATCGAAGATATAGGAGGTTTGGGATGAAGTAGATTGTTTTGCGATCCACAGCCATGGCACATATATATAGCCCGGGAGGTGAGAAGATAGGCTTCGTTGGGGTTATGGAATTGAAGTCAGTTATGGAAATGGATCAACACACTAGAAATTTAGGGAATGGTTCATGGAAAAAGAACAGATTCGGACTTATTGCTTCCAATAATTACAAGATATTATGGGATTGATACAAAAGGTTTACATTAACAAATGATCAACCCACTAAGACTTCCTTGGATTGAAGGGAGTCCAGATCCCCATAAGGCCAAAGGTCATTATGGACCAAGTCATATCGGCCTGCTGGTAGAGTAGCATTAGGAGAGAGAAAAGGCTGCCTGCTAAAAGATGCTCATATATCCAACCGATTTCTCGGCATGAGCACTTGATAGAATGAACAAGGGGAAGGTGTCCACACATTTGAACCCTTGTGAACACTAGAACAACTCTGTGATCATGGTGAGAAAACTTAGGTGATGTCACAAGAATTCTTCTAACCGCAATAGCTGATCCTCTTGCTCGACAAGGTGCTGAAATGAGTGACACAATCGCCCTATGCATAAGAATTCTTCTAACCACTCAAGACCCTCATAGTAAGGGATTAGACCATGGAGGGTCTAGCAGAGCCAAGGGCACTCATGAAAGCAAGCAGAAGGGAAACATAACTTAGTCGTTGGGTTGCTCTCACTAGGGTCGGATAAGCATTTTATAGTCAGTCTTGAAAGCTTTGAGTTCCCGCGTTCTTCTTCCCAAATTTTGGTGTAAACACATGCCCCCCAATTTTGGGATAAAAGTATTTTTTGTTCCAAAATTACCCCACCTGTACCCTCGATGGGTCCATGGTCATAGGTAGAGAACCTTGACCTAGGGCCTACTATCTGTCACCTTCACCAATGTCCTTGCCTGCTTATGAGCCCACACTTTATGGATCACGTCAGCAGACAACATCGATGGATTACATATAGATGGCGTTAGGGAGAAAAATGTCAGAATCTACAAAAGGGAAAAGGATTGGAGTCCAAGTTATCTTAAATTAGGAATGTTTTCTTTTGTTCTAAAGATTGTAATGAGTCATATTTGAGTAGGATTCGTGCCTAGGTTCTGGGTATAAATATTGGACCCCAGCTATTGTAAAAGACATCCAATCAATCAATACTAATTACTTTTTTCGGCTTTACGCCAACCTTTAGGAGTAGGAGTACTATAGATTTTGGTGAGTTCTTCAACAAGCAGGGCTGCATTGATTCGGTTGACCTCTGGCTTGTCTGTAAGTACCGCCATGGCTTATACTTCTATTTGTAAGGCTGCATCGGTCTGGCCGACCTCTTACGAGCCCTAGTATGAGTTAGTTGTCAATCCTTATCTAGTTCAAGTACGGTTGCATCGGATAAGTTTGACCTCCACTGCTCAAATTAGATTAAGGTCAAGTTATCAGCTCTATTTAAGGGTGGCATCCTTCGGGTAGATTCATTAAGTTACCGATCTTGGTGAAGTTCTTGTTATCATTAGTTTCAGCAATATCAACCTACCCGATTGAGATCGATCTAGATCGGCCTCACATCCTTTTAGTTCATCATTTATTTTGTTACATTATGATCGTTCATACTTTAAGACACAGATTATGTTTTATCAGCTATTCTACTTCGATCTTGATCATGGATAGTACGTGGTCAAGGCATGTCTGATTTTGAGTAGGTTTACTAGCTAGTTGAATCTGGTCTATAGCTCGCTATTATGGCTATAACGATCTGGTTGATCCCAACTGTTAGCACTTTAAATTAGACTATGCTAGATGGTAGATTTGCTTTCGACCAGGCATGACCTTGGCTATTTGCTATGCCTGCATCGGCTAAATAGCCGATTGCCCGTACCTTAACGCTTATAATGTGTCTTCATGATTCCATTAAATGTGAATATATCTGTTTACTTTAAAGGTTTGATCTATTGTTTTTATCATGGCTGCCATCTATCCGATTGAATCCCACTATTAAGGATAACATGTCAGATTTGATGAGTTTATAGATTTGTCCATGTTAAATAGTCGATTGTTCACATGTTGTAATCCATTTTCTACCTAAATCGGCTATTTTTAGCTGATTAGCCTATGCTTTCACAGATTTGGCACGCTTTCATGAACCTATTGAAGTATGGTCGGTTCCATGGATTTTTTAGTTCTAGACTATCATCATCATCATAGCTGCATTGATCCGATCAAACCTCATTGTTGACGGTAATAGGTTAGATCTAGATGGTTCGTAGATCTATCTATATCAAATAGTTGATTGTTTGCGTGGCATATCCCTTTTCACCGGATTCATTGGCTCTACACCACGTATTGATCAAATCTATTTTAGCCAGTGATGCATCTTTGATGCATACATGTTAATAGCTTAAGGGAAAGGATCATTAGAACTGGATGTATTGTATTCGTCACTATAAAATCAATCATGACCCATGAGCATTATAGTTCTTAACAGCCGGTTTCTTCTCATATCGGCTATTTAGTCGATTTTCCTGTCTGGCTGCTCCTGAAGTGGCACACTAGGAACTGTCTGGGCAAAACTAGTATGTTCCACCCTAAATTACTGATAAACTTTCTCTCCTTGTCAATTGCAGGTCAAATTAGTAATAAACTTTACAAGCAAAGTCTGTTGGGAGTGCTCATGAAGTGCATCCTGACCAACCAGGGGAAACAACTTCTCCTTGAAGTCCATGCCAGAATCTATGGACATCACGTGGCCCTAAGGTCACTGGTCGAGAAAGCCTTTCGCTAAGGTTTTTACTGGCCCACTACGCTGGAAGATGTAGAGGAGGTGGTCCGTAGGTGTGAAGGATGCCAGTTCTATGCTCGATAAACTCACCTACCGGTGCAGGAGCTTTAGACCATCCCCATCAACTGGCCATTCATGCTCTAGGGCATCGACATGGTTGGACCCCTCAAAAAGGCCCTGGGTGGCTTCATTCACCTACTCATGATGATAGAAAAGTTCGCCAAGTGGATAGAGGTGAAGCCCATCACTAATATCCACTCGGAAGAGGCGATCAAGTTCTTCCTCGACATCATCTATCAGTTTGGTGCCCCTAACTGTATCATCACCAACCACAGAACAAACTTCACTAGGAAGAAGTTCTTGGACTTCTGTGACAAATATGGCATCAGGATCGATTGGGCCTCGGTCGAACACCCACGTACTAATGGTTAGGTCAAGCAGGCCAATGGCATGGTCCTCCAAGGACTCAAGCCCCACATCTTTGACCAACTCAAAAAGTATGCCAGGCGATGGGTTGCAGAGGTCCCAGCGATCCTCTAGAGCCTAAGAATGACCCCAAACTGGTCCATGGGGTTGACCCCTTTCTTCCTGGCATACGGAGCCAAAGCAGTGTTGCCATCCGACCTCAATCACAGTGCGCCAAGAGTAAAGGCCTTTGACCGAGACTGAGTCATGGAGGCTTAGTAGGACGCAGTTGACCTACTCAAGGAGGCTCATGAGACAACCGTCATCCACTCCACTCATTACCAACAAACTCTCCGCTGGTACCATGAAAGAAAAATTAGGGGGAGGATCCTCGAGGTCGGTGATCTCGTACTCTAGAGGACCTAGTCAACCAAGGACAAACATAAGCTCTCTCCACCATGGGAAGGACCATACACAGTGGCCAAGGCAATCCGATCAGGTGCCTACCGGCTAAAGGACGACAACAGCAAAGTTCTCACCAACACATGGAACATTGAACAGTTATGTCGTTTCTTTCCCTAAAACTCGGTCTTATGGTTTATTTCCATTCAATGCTTGCTCCTACAGCACCCTAGCCCGAGCACTCTTGACCTGGGTCGCTTGGGGGCTCCACGGGGGTGCGATACCACCCCTTTTTTAGTATCATTTAGTAACACTTTTCACCCCAAATAAAAGGGCATTGCCCAAATGAAAGGGCATCCCGTTCCTTTGATTACCCTACGTAACTTGCACTTTAGCCTCCCAACCGATCACACCTCGCCATGACATATGGTTATGAGCAGCTAAGCCTCATGGGCCATACCCGGGTTCTTAAGGTTGTAGCCTACAGGTCAACGGGTAGGTGCGAAAAACAAAGGACAAAAAAACAAAGCTACACAAGGATAAAAACAAGGGTGGATGGGACAAGCTTCCCCTCACGAGTGATTTCATCACAAAACAAACTTAAAATATTCACGAATGTAAAACTATTCACACAGGGGCTCCCCCATGAATTCATCTTTTACATAAATTGTCTGTTTCTACTGTAACTCTATTGTGGCCCTAGCTACATCGATTGTGGTCAGGACGATGGCGCTTGGCTCGGCTACGGTCAGGACGACGTTCATCTCAGTTGGGGGTGGGATGATGCTTGCCTCCGACCATGCCTTTACTACCTCCATAGGCTAGATGATGTCTTCCTAGTGCACATCTGCGACCACGGTCGAACGTCGAGCCTCCATCACCCACTGTGCGGTGACCTGGTCAACGACCACCCATGCATGTGGCCACAAACTTTCCCATAGAACATGTCATTGGAGATGAGTGCCCGAACTTCATTTGGGACCTCCGCCAGCTAGACGACGGGAGTACTGGTGCTCGGTCTCGACCCAAACACCTCAGAGATCACCACCTACACAATGTTGTGAAGCTGGTCAAGCTCTCCCTCGAGAGTGCATCACTCCTCAAGGGACTAGGCTAGCGCCTCCATGCTCCGACCGACCGATGCTTTGACCATCTCTAGCATTTGCTCCAAAGAGCCGATCTTTCCACCTAGTTCTAGAAATGGGAAACAAGGTGCACCCACATGCAAACGACCCTATGCCTTCCCAGGCAGTGTTTGGAGGGGCCCACCGATGGAATCTCTATCGAGGAGAGGCCAGTGGGTCACCCGAGTTGATCGGACAGCTTGGGTGGCTGCTGAGAGACAAGTAAGGAGTAGTGGGATGCCCCATGTGAGTTATGCCAACTCCGTCATGAACGACGAGCCTGGATTCCACTTGGACAAATCCGATAGGAGCTCCCCGAACCCATCACTCGAGCCATCGAGTTAACTTTACCTACCCCTATTTTGCTTTTCAAGTACATAAGCATTCATTCTCATGCATGCATTCATGCATCCAAATCATTGCATATGCAATCATTGCATCGAAATGATTCACATCGCGTCTCGAAGCGGTAGTCATGTCATTCGATATGAGCGGCAACCGAACGGGGTTCGAAGGCTAGCCCATGAAGGGCTTGAGGCCACCTCGCGTCAAACAGAGCCTAGGGAGAAAAGGCAGATGCGCCCCAGCGGCCCTCACTTGACCCACTCAAGAACGGATAGGGTCATCTCAACCTTCTCATTTGATCCTGACCTTGAGTCGTTCTCATAGAATCTCCATCGAGGGGAGGTCATACGGCCACTTGAGTCACTCTCTAGAATTACTCAGGCATCTGCCGAGAGGCGATTTAAGGAGAAGTGGAGTGCCACATGAGGGCTATGCTGACCCTGTCGCCAACGATGGACCTGGATTCCACTCGAACATGCCCGTTAGCGAGCTCACCGAAGCCCGCCACTTGAGCCATCAAGGCAAGTGGCATTAGCTCAACCCCTCTAGTTGTGGAAACCATGGATAGGGTGATGCAAGAAATCATGCAACCAACCCTAATTGGCCCCAAGTGGCTCGGGGGCTCAAGCCGCTAGATCCCGACTCAAGAACCCTACCGACCGCATAGGTTGTGGTTGGAATGGACATGGGCAAATACCTCAACTAGAAGAGACACAAGAGTCTACAGCCCCAAAAAAGAGTACCAAGGTGCTTAGCCTCCGACCGACTCCCCAGTCAGCCGCAGGCTCAGGGGCTACAGCCACCAGTTGCGCTCGCGTGCACCCAGTGGAAAATGGATTACTAGTGAGTCTCCTCCTTAGGGGCTGGGCACCTATGTCTATACGGTGCACCTATGTGGCCTTTGCTAGTCTCCTCCTTAGGGGCTAGGTGCGAATATCCCTTCGGCGCACCTCCACGGCCTTCGCCAGTCCTCCCCACAGAGGCTGGGCACCCATATCCACTCTACGTGCCTCCATGGCCTTTGCTAGTCCTCCACACAGAGGCTAGGTGCCTAAATCCAACTCGGTTACCCTACATAGTACAACAAACCAAGGGGGGAACACCGAAGTTCCAATAACAGCCCGCCTCCATGGCATAATGGGCACAAGAATTACAAAGCAAATGCAAGCTTTCATTATGCTAAAAACACAAAACCCTGGCTTTTACAATATCACGCAAAGCATGTGTGAATAGCCCCTTCACGGCTTCACAAAAGCCCCAAAGGGACTCGGGGGCTCCTATCGGGTTCATAAACCCGGGGTCCCCAATGGACCCACTTCCATACAAAACTCGGCCCAGTAGGCGGCGCAGCGATAGCACGCACCTAGGTCGGCCTAGATACACAATGATAGGCTAAGACCACAATCCGGAACCCGACCAGCACCTCTGGCCAGGAGATCTGGTCGGAGCCCCGACCGGAAGGCCTGGACATGGTGGGACCACATTCTGACTTCGACCCCCTTTCTCTAACCGAGGATACACCAAACCTTTGCTCGCTGCTCTTTCCTAACCGACACAGTCAGGGCCGATTGGGAACGACCAACCAAGGACGCTTGCTCGGTGTGGGCCTAGGGAGGAGGTGAAGTAGATAAGGTAGGGCGCTCAAGTTAACCATAATACCGAGGATCGTACCCTATCATGCCCTGCACACCTATAGGATGGTGCCATCAGGCCATGTTAGATGGACACTATACAGCATGCTAGACACATCAGAGCATAAACAGTATTATGGACACCATCATTTGCCATACCAGGCGAACACTATACAGCCTACCAAATGCGTCAGAGCATGAATAGTATTATGGGTGCCGACGTTTGCCGTACTAGGCGAACACTATGCAGTCTGCCAGATATAACAGAGCATGAACAATAAGGTGGCGATGGCGGCATAAATAGTATGGTGGGCAATGATGGTCATCCCGTACCCGATGGTGTGGGCAACAAGACTAGGCACCGCCCATATACACTCTCTCTCTTTCTCTCTGACTTGTAAGGCCATCCCCTTCAACTATAAAAGGGGATGTGCTCTCTTCTTTGGCTCAAGGACTTGACAACTCGATGACTCGACAGCTTATTAGCTTGGACACACAAAGCATACGCTCTAATACTTAGCATACATTTGAGCCCCCGTCACTCTCTTCCACTCAGACTAGAGTACGACCGGGCCTTTTACACCCTCGCTTCATTCCTCACTTGTTTGTAACCCCACAGCAAACTTTGAGCACCTAGGCTTAGGAATAAAGTCACCAACCGATCTCAACTGGATGTAGGGCCCATTGCCTAAACCAGTATAAATCCTGTGTCATTGAGTGCTAGGCCACATCCGATCGTAGCGCATGGCAAAACTACAAATATTTACTTGTTGGCCACATTTCGCACCAACACAAAGTGTCCCATATCTTCATGTTCATAGCACTTGATGTGAGCATACTATTTCTTCTCATTTTGATTCTTGCTCCCTATCTTAGCATATTGGTTAAGCATTGGATGCCTTGCTCTTCCACCCCTTCTTGTCTTCTTCTTTATCATCAAGTCATCACCATCTTCATGGTTGATCTTGACTTGTACTTGGGGCTTCTTTTCTTGCTCAACTTGTGGCATTGGTTGAGGCTTCTCTTGATGCTACACCACTTGCTTGGTTGGGCACATAGAGGTGAGATGACCCCATGTGTGGCACTTGAAGCACTTGACATGCTTGAGCCTCTCTTCTTCCTTCTTCAACTTGAGCTTCTATATGTTGGGGCATGAGTCATGAAGATGTCCCACTTCATGGCATCGGTAGCACATGAACTGAGATAGCTTTTCATGAGCTTGCTTCTTCATCTTTCTTTCTCTTTTCTCTCCCCCTTAGTCATGCTCTTGTTGAAACTAAGGCCACACTTGTCACCATAGCTTCTTTGAGTCTTCAACATGTGCTCAAAGGTGAATTTTGAGTTGTTGCACCTCTCTAACTTGTTGCTCAATTTCTTCACTTCTCTTTTGAGCTCATTGTTCTCCTTCAAAATGTTAGTCTCATAAGACATAGAAGTCAAACAAGCATCTAAATGTGAAGAAATGGCATTGCTAATAAATCATCACAAGAGGTGGATACATTTTTCTTGCCTAAATCACAAGGGTTAGCAACAATATGTGATTGATCATTTGACCCATGTGATGAGCTCTCACTAGTTTTAATTTTTCCATTGGAAAGCTCCTTAGTGAGAAGTGAGAAAAGCATGGTCTTTAGCAAGTTATCATGAACAACACTAAGTTCCTCATGATCCAATTTTAGCTCCTCATGTGAAAAAGTAGTGATATAAAGTAGATGCTTTTGTTGTTCACTTGTATTCTTTAGAAATGAGTTTTAATTTTTCAATTTCTTTGTTTTCACCATCTCATTTTCTAAAGCTTTGGTGAGTTTACTAAGAAGCTCATAACTAGGATCAACACGATCAACCACATTAGCATTAGATACCTTAGTGTCACCCTATGACATGAAGCAATGTGGTGATGTTGGAGAGCTTCTAGAAACATCACTCTCATAGCCATCATCATCATCATCAAGTGAACATGGAGTAGCTTCATCATTAGCATCACTTGAGCCATTATCATTAATCTTGTCAAGTGATCTTGAGGTAGAATCATCATCATCATCACTTGACCATGGGGTGGAGCAATCTTCCACAACCACTGAATTACGGCTATGCTCAACATCCTCATGTGCCTCCTCCTTGGGCTCATCATCATCATTGGAGACCGTCCCATATTTTCATTGAGATAAATCCAAATCTCATGGGTAGATTCTGTATCCATGATCTTACCAAATATGTTATCTTTAATAGATTGATAGAAAATGTTAGTAGCTTGGCAATCAAGATATAGACATTTTTTGTGCTTGAGTTGCATTCTTTGTATCCAACACATGAGAAAAACCCATATCTACGATCCACCACATTTGAGGGCAAATAAACTTAAAATTATTCATCATCCAATTTTTCCATCGTGCAAAGTGTGTGCCATAAAAAATGTGTGGACACTCAACATCTAGCCCATCAATTGCCATCCTCTCAGGTTGATGAAGACCACAAATGAGAGACCTAACCCTGATACCACTTGTAGGGTCAAGATGGTGGACTAGAGGGGGTAAATAGTCCTTTTTAACATTAATCGCGCGGGCTAACCGAGATAAATGCGGAATCAAAACTACATCGGTCTTGCCAAGACTACACCCCTCTATCAAAGTTCTTAACCATGTTATAAAAGATCCTAATTAGGCAACAAAGGTTCAGGCTAGCTAGAGCTCACCTAATCAATTCTAGGAGCAAGGTCACACAAACCTATGCCACTAGTATTTTGACAACCGTGGGAGCTCCTACATAAACTAGTAAGTAAAAGCACAAAGCTCCTAAGCTCACTAGCATTGCTCAATAACAAGCACTACTAGAAATATCCACTTTTATGACAAAAATCTTAATGACATATCCAAAACAATCATAGAAGATCACTTTTTATGACGAATATTTCTGTTTCATCATATATCAGTGCTGACGATCCTTCAACCCACCCTTTCTATGATGAAATCAGGCATCGTCCCAAAAAACATCATAGAAGAGCGCATGGTTTCATCACAGATCACTCGCGTGACTCATCTGTGACGATCTTGTTTAAACCTACGACGAATAGGGCTTCGTCATTGAACTAATTACACATCTGTGATGAACAATATTTGATCTATAACAAATGGCTTCATCATAGATCTCCACACTGTACTTTCTTCATTCAACATGTACCTATGGGACCTGCATTTACTCACCGTGATGCTTGCAATTTGTCATAAAAGTCTCTGCTTAATCCTTTCTCCATGCGATGTGTACCTGTGGGACCCATCTCTATCTGACGTGTACCTATGGGACCTGTAGTTACTCATTTGTGATGCTTGCAGTTTGTCATAAAAGTCTCTACTAGCTCCTTTCTCCATCCTACGTGTACCTACGGGACCCTTCAGCATCTAACATGTGGGATCCGATGACTTACGTGTCACATGTACCTGTGGGACCATTCTCCATCTCCATCCGACCTGTGGGACCCGACGGCTTGCATGTCACATGTACCTATGGGACCTTTCTCCATCTCCATCCGACCTGTGGGACTCAACGGCTTACGTGTCACTTGTTGTCGCCGAGGTTTAATAAATTCTAACTAAAAAAACATGAGACCTAGGAGTCGAACCCAGTACCCAGATCAAGGAATAGACCATCTTCACCATTGCGCTAGGCACCTGGTTGTGTTGACATGTCTTTGGAGTCCTAATAGTAGTATATGTTCTCTGTGTAGATAGGTTGACTTATATATTAGATGTATTCCTTGCAAGTGGAAACAAATCTATGCCCATTGGACTTGCGGTGCAGCGGTAGCGGAGGATCCCCAATGTGCTATGGTGGCTCAAGCATCCTTTTGGAGGCTAGACGGTGGCAGGTCTTCCCAGTGGAGTGCGCAGCATTGGTGTCCAAGTCCATCGTGTGCTACGGCAGAGGCGATAGATCCAATCCGCAGGTCTCCTTTCTCTCCTTTTTTTGTTCGCTTCACTGTTTTGGTCCATACTTGAACATGAGGTATACAAGAAACATTGTAGCATTACAGATCTGGTTAGGCCAATGCTGATGAAAAGAACTAGGAAGTGGCACTAGTTGGTTTTCTGCTGGTGTCTTGGTTTTCTGCATATGTTCCATTTTCTTACTATAAATGCCTATGTGCAACTAGGCCTGTTAAATGCCAAGTGCTTGCTTGATTATACCTATCTGTCTAGGGAAACATACAGGCCCTTCACTTCTGCCTTAAACTATTTTTTCTGTCCAGTGTTTGCTTGATTCTACATTTCTATTTTGTATGCTCTAGTGTCACCAGTGAGTCCTTATAGTATTTTGAACTTGTAACATATCTGAGGCCACATTTCTATGCCAATGATGTCTACATGGTTGTTGGATGTATTAGGATGCAACTCATATGTTTGCTTTCTATGTCTTCTCCTTGTTGACAACCAAGTTATCCATTTAGTTCCAAACAAGAGGAAGGCATCGAAAGCAAATCAATGCTTTGTGTCCATCATTCATATCACTAAGGTAAAAAATGTTTAAGTTGCACATGTTGCTACTGATGCCAATGATGATCATTGCCGCTTGTTCACTAACATTCTACTTGTGAAAACTAAGGAAGCTCAATTAACTGTGGAAATTGTAATGGTTACAGCTCCATTAACTGCTACTCTAGTTTGAGTTATATATATCTATGTGGTGCTACTCTAAATTTACATGAGGTCATACCATGAAAATTGTTAATAGTTGCACTTTGGTATGAGTTGTGGACTTCACTAACGGATCTTTGTTGGATTATTTTCCTCTTCAGTGATCTCGTTACTGTGGAAGCTCTTATCATACTACACACTGACAAAATGGAGGAGGCCCCAAACAAGAGGAATGCACTGGCTAGCCTCACGGAGGATGTCATTTTTGAGATTCTGCACCGCCTCCCCACCCGCTCCTTGTTCTGCTATAAATGTGCCTGTCGGTCTTGGTTAGACTTCATCTCAGACCCCAACAACCATAAGAAGCTACCCCAGACTATGGTCGGCTTCTTCTACAATAGTGAGAATGGCAATTGAACCTTCACCAACATCATCCATGGTGTACGCCCTTGCAACTTGGAATTTTTGCCTTCAACATTGATAATGTAGCTCTCTTAGATTGCTGCAACGGCCTCATCCTATGCTGGTGTCTTGGGGCTGATGGATACCGCTATGTTGTCTGCAATCCAATGACCTAGAAGTTTAAAATTCTGCTACCTAACACCCATGATGTTGGCCATGCTGTTGGTGAGGCTCATTTGGCATTTGATCCTATAGCCTCCTCGCACTTCCATGTGATTGAATATGTGGATGTCAACTCTGTGTGCGTAGGTGTGGAGATCTACTCATCTCAAACTACAGCATGGATCTATAAGGAATCTAAATGGAGTGAGCATACTAATGTGGCATTTTATAGACAACCAAGTGAGTTTCTTAACGATTGTCTATGATATTTGTGGTGGATATGGAGGGAAACATATGGAGGAAAATTGATAGGCCAGATGGTCTTCACCACTGCATGCATCAAGCTCATGGTCACTTGTGTTTATGTACTGTGATGGTCTCAATGATTACAAGCTTTCAATATGGATCCTTAAAGACTATGGTACTAAAAATTGGACATTGAAGCATACAGTCACCACGTAGATCTTGTTTGGAAGGATTAATATTAGATTTGGTTACCTAGATTTTGATGACAAGAACATAGTGATCACAGATCACCTAGAATAGAATTTGATTTTCTTTGCTAGGGAGGATGGAACAATCATCGCATATGACATGGACCGCAAAAAAGTTCATGTCATCCCTGTCCATGTCTTTATGTATGGTAGACGTACCATTAAAAAAGAGTTCATCTATAAACTATACTATCTTCCTTATGTTCCCTTGTTCTTGGATTCATTAGCAGAGCAGTAAATAAAGCTGCATTTGATGTATCTCTCTATCATGCATTTTAAATGGACCAATGTTGTTTGCTTGTCTATGGATATGTTAATTTCATTAATGATGGATGTTGTCATTATTTTAGCTAAACTAGTGTGCCATCTTTGTTTTGTTTGCAAATTGAATTATTTGTTTGGTGCGCACATGTGTTACGGTGGTGTTACAACTCCCATTGCTGTTTCATCCATTAATTTAGTTGTAGTACAATATTTATATTGATTTCTAATGTCACGGGTACATGGGGTATGCTGATGAGGGTACTCCAAAATACAAAAAAATGACACTTCAAATGCACTACAATGCACCCACCATATTGTACTACTAGTCTATGCTACTATTAAGTTAGCCAAAATTACAATCGTAAAGGACACAGTAACAAGCATCATAGGAATACGAGAAAAACTATAGAGTATATTGTCAGACACGTTCAAATGTATAGATGTCGGACTTTCTTACGTGTGCAACAACATTTCAACACCAATGGCTCCTCTACTCTACATTAGACTAAGGCGACACTTACGGTTGGACTTTCTTACATGTGCAAATAGCATTTCAACACCAATGGCTCCTCTGCTCTGCATTACACTAAGGCAAAAAGCAACCAATAGGAGCTACAAACTAGCTACAAAATGACCAAAGGACCTGAGCTACACCACGCTCAACAGAGTTTAACCCACCTAAGGCCTTGTGTGGATGTGCATGTATTCATCTCGATCCACATGTGTTGAAGTGGATTAGAGTGGAATTAAACTAAATTCCATTCCATTACACTCCAACACATGTGGATTGAAGTGGATACACATGCATCCAAACAAGGATGTCCATATATTCATCTCAATCCACATGTGTTGAAGTGGATTGGAGTGGAACTAAACTAAATTCCATTCCATTCCACTCCACTCCAACACATGTGGATTGATGTGGATACACATGTATCCAAACATGGCCTGATACAAAGTTCAACAAAAGTTAACACCAACATGCAAATAAGAGTTCACATATTTTGTAAGGGTGTCCTATAGATCAAACTTATTCATGACTACTAATACTACTGATATGTCCCATAGATCAGGGGTTAAGGTTGGCATGTAGGATCTCATCCACGTCCACCTTTGGTAAGACAACATTGGCTGCCAGCTCAAAACTCTTGATCAGATCGATAATGTCATCGTCCGTGAAACATGGCTAAAACCCCTACTCCGCCACTCTGAGGTTCACTGCTATGCTAATCTAAAGCTGGGCAGCAGCCAGCATCGTGGCAACCCCCTGACGAATGACTTTGGTCACCATGGCTCGAATTTGGGCTGGCAGGGCTCGGAGGTGCTCCTCTACGATGAATAGATTATCCACTTTTCCAACGGGGAAGGCCGCATTACAGGTGGCTAGCATGGACATCTACATGGTGTCGACCAATGTTCTTAGTACCACAACAAGGTTCATCATGTATTGGGACAGCTGCTGGGTGATTGCTAAGTCGGCTCATGCCTGAGAGGCTAGATTCTTGAAAGCTTGAAGTGCGTCATGCGCGGCATCTAGCTCATTACGTAGCATCTCAATGTTCAACCTAGTCGATGACAAATCTGCTTGGGCCTCACGATAATAATCCAATAATTGATGGTACTTTACGTCGTCTGAGGATTCACGCTCTTTTGATGATTCGCCCACTTTAGAACCAAAGGGTTGTGTGGGGTCAGATGAGCTTGGCAGCGGCAAGCAGCGATAGGATGACTCTTCGGCAACATCAGGAGAAAGCCCCACAACCTAGGTTGGTGCCACCATAGAGGAAGTGCTGCACTATGCAAGACAAGTTCAAACCCATATAGGATAAGGGGGAGAGCGATCTAATTGAGAAGGCAAATAACTTTTACCAAACTAACCGATGTAGCATGGCACAGAATCATAGGTGGCTGCCTCCATTGGGGGATGCCTCGTGAGGCCATATTCTGAGCGTGACCACAGTTGAAGAACCGGGCACCGGGGCCAACAAGGCTCAGGACGCCATCATGGCCCTAATCAATTCCAAATACTAGTTAAATTAAATAGCATGAACACAAATACTAGTGTGAGCATTACTCGCACACTCTAGTTAAATGAAGATAAACAACATGAAGAGCGGTGATGATCCACCTCGAAAGGGGGAATTTGTGGGTTAAAGAGTAGGCCGATAAGAGATCCATTTGTCAGTGGAGGATTGCTGGCGTTGAAGGCCTTCGGGGACTCCACATCGATAGACGACCTCGGCCGCTTCGCCATGGTCATGTCAGGAGGCGTCGGCGGTGTTGGTATTTCTTAACATCACTACTAAGTACGAGGTTTGAATTCATCCTCTGCAATGGCACCATAAATACCTTGTTGGTACTTCTTAGCAACATTACTAATGTGTAGCCATGCTACTAAGAAATAGCCTTGATAGTTCCTTAACAATTTTAGATATTTATCTGCAAGCGCACAGAGCTATCATTGTAGCATTTCACCTGGAAGTATTCAAGGTATCATTATTTGTATTTTTCCAATGGAAGGCATTTGATTAAGAGCTAGTATGAATATGATCTTGAATAATAATGCTTGCAAGTACACCAATGCTTATAATAGGGGTAAGAATAGTAATTCCAAGATAGTGGACATACACTTGGCATTCCTCAAAGGATAAAATAGAAAAGAAAGGATAAAAGAATAATCCTAAGTCGAGTAGGCCTTGGTCTAGTGTAGTCATACAAAGATTAGTTGATAATCATACAAATTACATAATTAGTTTTAGGGGTAAGTGTGAAGTAGGTCAGGAGGCCACCGAGTACTGGTCTGCCAGCAACCTCATGTGCAAATTTAGACTCCTACACCCTAAATGAACGTGGGGGTGACGAATATAATTCATAAGTGTCATACCCATAACAAAGTATTCTTCCTTGATTTAAAGAAATTTGGCATTCTATCCACCATTTTAACTTAATCCTTGTGGGGCTTATTGCTTCTCCAAGTCTTTAGGAGTTGCAAGATAGAACGGTTTTAACAGAATTACCGATCATTCATTCTTTGATCAACCTTCTATCTGGAGGTTTTATTAGTTTTGTAAAATAAAATGTAGGTTCCTCAAATGATTCACTCAATCGCTCAATGTGTATGATCCTCACCAAGGCATTGTTTTGCCTTCTTTTCATCCTATCTCTAAAAGGCTTTGAGTGGAGTTTAGGGTAGGTATGAATAAGAGGTATACTTACATCACATATATTGCTAAGTCAAAACCAGTCATACACTTTGATCAAGATGTGCAAGTGTGTGGAATATTTTCCTAATCCTAATATTTTTTTGTACTCCTTTGATCATGACTATCTCTCTTTTTGATAGTTGCCTTAGAAGTATGGGCTATCTCTCTCTTTTTTCAATACTTTGGAACCTTCATGAGTTCCATATTTTTTTCTTTTCTTTTGCTATTTTGAGAGCTTCATATGTCTCTTTTTTTAGCATAGCCCCATACTTTTTTTGGCATATGAAAACTTTGGAGAGAAAGACTCATAACAAATGAATGAAGTTTTTATTTTAGGTGGACCGAAAACATGTTTTTGCATAACTCTCAATGTAAGAGTTAGCATTTTATTTGTGGATGTATGTGAATCTTAATCATGGGTGCATAACGAGAATCTCAACAAGGATCACAACAATTTAACAAAACTCAATGTGAATATAAGCAGCATAAGACTAAGGTTTTGAATGTTATATGGCTGTGGTAGTAATTCATAACCATTGAGGAACTTTTGATTTTAGAATTTTTTAAATGAAAACTCCAGATGTCATGTTTCTCTTAGAATAAAGTCATCACATATTCTATTTATCATATCTTAACTTGCAACAACTTAGCAAAGGATCATGCTTTTGCAACCCACAAGTTTCAAGTTTAGGATGAGACATTTTTAGCCAACAAACTTAAATCTTGGGGAATACTAAGTTATAGCCTAGGTACAGATGACTTATAGACAGAGCAACTATTTATTATGTAAACAAAAGAGAAACTAAACATTCTTGGATCACATATGAGAGTGTAATAAATATTTTTATTGTTTTATTATATTTGATTTTTTTTTAATTTTATATTTTTCAATTTTTTTAAATACTAATAAATAAATAAATGCATAAAATAAATAATGCAAAAATTAAAATGCAAAAAAGAAAAGATAGTACTTACCTCTATGGGGTCCTCCCCCAAGCTAGTTTGTCTGTTACGGGCCTTCAGCTACTTTTATTATATTGCAGAGGCAAAAACTCAAGGATTTTTTATTATAGCTATTTATTATTCATACTATATTATTTTGTGTTCACTAAAACATTTTGACCTTGTCTCCGTTCATGACTTACCCTGCAAGGCTTAGTCTAAATACCCAACCAAAATCTACACTCAGCAATTTTGATTCAATGATCAAACTAGACTTCAAGTTTTGTTTGACCAAGATAGGCTTAATTAACCTAAGCATCATGCTTAATTTAAAAAGCCTATGAAAGTGTGATTGATCACAAACCATATTTCAAACCAAACCATACTTTATATAGAACATGCTAGGATAAACAAGTTTTATTCAAGTGAAGATATATGAAAGGTGAACTAATTGTTTTTATTTTAGCATAATTTAAAGTATAATCTATAGTTTTATTATCTAATAATTTTAGGCAACTTTAAATCATAAATACAAAGGATAACTACTGATTTACCTTCGGCAAGGACTCACCATTTTAAAGTACAATGAGCAGGACTCTTCTCCTTTCACTTTTTGCTTGATGGAGGTTCATCAGTGTAAATATATTATGCGTTCAAGAGACTAAATGGAAGGGTCAGAAGGCGAAGGAGGTGGACAATACAGGTTTCAAGCTTTGGTACACAGGGACAGTCACGAATAGAAATGGAGTAGAAGTTTTGATTGATAAGAGCCCCAAGAATGGTGTGGTGGGAGTGAGAAGGCAAGGAGATAGGATTATCTTAGTCAAGCTTATCGTTGGTGATATGGTCTTGAACGTAATTAGTGCGTATGCCCCCCAAGTAGGCCTCGACGAGAGTGCTAAGAGACAGTTCTGGGAAGACTTAGATGGCCTGGTTAGAGCTATACCTAGTAGTGAGAAGCTTTTTATAGGAGGAGATCTTAATGGGCATGTAGGTACTACAAGCGCAGGTTTCGAGGCAGTTCATGGAGGTTTTGGGTATGGTAGTAGGAATTAGGAGGGGGAGGAAGTTCTAGACTTTGCGGTAGCTTTTGACCTGATGATAGCCAACACTTTCTTTAGAAAGAGAGAATCTCATCTAGTGACCTTCAGTAGTGGACAACACTGTAGCCAGATTGACTTTGTCCTCGCAAGAAGAAAGGACAAACGAGCATGCTTGGATTGCAAGGTGATACCAGGGGAGTGTGTTGTTTCTCAACATAAGCTTTTGGTGGTAGATTTTTGTTTTCAGGTGCGTGCCCGTAGGGATAAACAAGCTAAGATTGAAAGAACAAAGTGGTGGAAACTGAAAGGGGAGATGTCAGAGGTATTTAGGGAAAGGGTTATCAAAGAGGGCTCTTGGAAGGAAGAAGACGACATAAACAATATGTGGGACAAGATGGCAACCAACATTCAGAAGGTAGCCTCAGAGGTGTGTGGAGTAACCAAAGGAAGGGGACGCGAGGCTAAAGATACTTGGTGGTGGAACGAGGAAGTCCAAAGGGCTATTAAGGAGAAGAAAGAATGCTATAGATGCTTATACCATGACAGGAGTGTGGACAACATAGAGAAGTACAAGGTGGCAAAGAAGACTGCAAAGCGAGCTGTAAGTGTGGCAAAGGGTAGAGCGTACGAGGATCTTTACCAACATTTGAGTATGAAGGAAGGAGAGAAGGACATTTATAGGATGGCTAGGGTTTGTGAGAGAAAGACACGGGACTTCAACCAAGTTAAGTGCATTAAGGATGAAAGGGAGCATCTCTTGGTAAAGGAGGATGAGATCCGACATCGATGGCAAGAGTATTTTGACAAATTGTTCAATGGTGAGAATATGGACACAACCTTTCAGTTGGATGACTCTTTTGATGACACCATTAGGCGCTTTGTGCGGAGAATCCAAGAATCTGAGGTCAGAGAGGCGTTGAAAAGGATGAAAGGAGGTAAGGCGATGGGACCGGATGGTATCCCAATCCAGGTGTGGAGATGCCTCGGGGACATAGCTGTAGTATGGTTAACCAAGCTGTTCAACCATATTTTTCGATCGAACAAGATGCCTTATGAGTGGAGAAGTATATTGGTACCGATCTACAAGAATAAAGGGGATATTCAAAGTTGTACAAATTACCAGGGAAATAAGTTGATAAGCCATACTATGAAGCTATGGGAGAGAGTTATCGAGCATCGCTTGAGAGCAATAATGCGGGTCTCTATGAACCAATTTGGTTTCATGCCTGGAAGGTCAACCATGGAATCCATTTTCTTAATAAGACAAGTTATGGAGCGGTATAGGGAGAAGAAGAAGGACCTACACATGGTTTGTATTGACTTGGAGAAGGCTTATGATAAAATACCAAGGAATATTATGTGGTGGGCTTTAGACAAACATAAAGTCCCAATGAAGTACGTCGGGCTCATTAAGGACATGTACAGCAATGTTGTGACTAGAGTTCGAACAAGTGATGGAGACACAGATGACTTCCTGATTAGAATAGGACTTCATCAAGGGTCAGCTTTGAGCCCTTATTTGTTTGCTTTAGTGATGGATGATAATGGGGACGGGGATCCCGATCTTCCATCAGGTGATAATAACTATCGTTGTGGCGGAGAATGACACACCGATCCAGCTTCAGATCAAAAGATCGAACCCTATAATCTTAGCACCATAGCTCCTCTGGTTATCAACCAAGTCATGGACCAGGTTGACCTCGCTAAGAAGGCTAATCCCTGCCTATGCAACGAAGAACACAAGCAAGAACAAGAAAGAAAGCAACCAAATTGCAGATGTATGATTAATCTCACGAGTTGGGGTCTCACAAACCGATGAACGGCAAAACTGTTTCTTGACAGAATAATCTAAGCAAAACTCAAACCCTAAAGTAGGTGGTGGCTACTGATTATATAGCCTAAGGTACGTCTAAGGATCCCTCTTCATGTCCTAAAGGTGTCCCAACACGTTACAAGGCCCAATGGCCCAAAAGAAGGTGTCGCAGCACCCTGACAGATTCTGGACACTGACTTGTTTTGACGATTCCTGTTGATTCCGAAGAGCTTTTAATGTGAAACCACTTGGATTGGCTTCCTTATCAAATTATCTTTCTATCCATATGTGGATCATTGAAAACGGAGTTCGGATGCGTCCTGGGCGTCCGTTTTATTGTAGACTGGTCCTGATGGTCGAGGCAGACTTGAACTCGGATTGGACTGGGCCTCTGGCTTGGCTTGGACGTCCTTGCTGGCCTCCTAAGGTGGTGACCAAGGAGGAGGACGTCCAAGGGCTTTCTTGGTGGGTTCTTCAAGTCCTTAGGGTGTGCTCCCATTTGGGCCAGGGTCCCAAGGATGAATAACAAGCCCATAACGACAGTGTAACTCTCAGTAGAAATAGCGACAGAATATATTGGTGATTTGGAGGCCTTGCCGATGTGATATTAAGATGGAACTAGATCTATTTGAAATCTTATCAAACAAGCTTTCCATCAAGTGCTCATTGACCTCGATCGCACTCCGGATGGATGAGTTATGGCCTTCCCAATGAGGCACTATCGGGCTGCCGATGAACCGAAAGTTTAACTTTGATGAACTTCCATTATGAAACACATTTGAACCTACAATCAAATAGTGACATGTACATGTGGAACCAAGTGAATTATAACCAAAGCCACTATGCAAATGTAGCAACGAGCGCACCTTATAATCATTGTTCGTATCCGAAGGTGCCATGTCCTCATCATCCTCCCCTTCTTGACAACAAACCGTCCTCGGTTTGGGATTAGCTGAAGGAAACATTGTTGGTAGTAGCCAACATTGCTCCCCTTCTTGAAATTTAACATATTTCTTTATAACAAAACTAGGGAAACTTGACATGACAAGATTATAGCAATTGGAATCCTTTGGTTGATCATACTTTTGCGTAATATTAGGAGATTTCAGAGTTGAACAAATATAGACACGATGCACCATATACTCTCCTTTACAATTATATTTGCCAATAAAGTGATATGTACAAGTAGACAACCATGGCAATTCAACACATTTAAGTTTCTCTTCTAAACTACTAAGAGCATATAAAGTATCAAACTCAATATAACCCAAAGTATTTGAAGAATACAATGACATGTACATGTGGAACCAAGTGAATTATAACCAAAGCCACTATGCAAATGTAGGAATGAGCGCACATTATAATCATTGTTCATATCCGAAGGTGCCATGTCCTCATCAGATGAGGTCACAAGGGACATACAAGGGGACATCCCTTGGTGTATGCTTTTCGCGGACGATGTAGTGCTAGTTGATGAAAGCCGGACAGGAGTGAATTAGAAATTGGAGTTATGGCAGGAGACTTTGGAGTCCAAAGGTTTTAGACTTAGTAGAACTAAAACTGAGTATATGAGATGTGACTTCGGCACTACTACTCGGGAGGAGGAAGATGCTAGTTTGGAAGGTCAAGTAGTGCCTAGGAAGGATACCTTTCGATATTTAGGATCAATGCTACAGAGGGACGGGGATATTGATGAAGATGTTAGCCATAGAATCAAAGTAGGGTGGATGAAGTGGCGGCAAGCATCTGGTGTCCTATGTGACAAAAGGGTACCATAGAAGCTAAAAGGCAAGTTTTATAGGACAACGATTAGACCTGCTATGTTGTATGGTGCAGAATATTGGCCTACGAAAAGATGACATATTCAACAGCTAAGTGTCGCGGAAATGCGTATGTTGCGTTGGATTTGCGGTCATACAAGAAGGGATCAAGTTCGGAATGATGATATATGTGAGAGATTAGGGGTAGCGCCAATTGAAGAAAAGCTTGTCCAACACCGGTTGAGATGGTTTGGACATGTGCAACGGAGACCTCCAGATGCACCGGTGCGTAGTGGAATCCTAAGTCAGGATAGTAACGTGAAGAGAGGTAGAGAAAGACCAAAGTTGACTTGGGTAGAGGCAATAAAAGGAGACTTGAAAGGATGGAATATACCCAAAGACTTAGCCTTAGATAGGAGTGCTTGGAAGATAGCTATTCGCGTGCCTGAACCTTGATTGCTTCTGTTGGGTTTCAACTCTAGCCTACCCCCAACTTGTTTGGGACTTAAAGGCTTTGTTGTTGTTGTTGTTGTGTGGAGGTTCATCAGTGTCCGAAGAAGTAGATGTGGATGTTGATGCTTCTACCTACCATACTTGTTTGATCCCTTTATGTGGTTGTTTCTTGGGCCGATTTGTTTTAACATGTTTATGCATTTTAAACCCATTGAATGGGCATCTCATTGTTTGCCCTTGAATATGAAAGCCAACATGCCCTGATCCCATGTTTAAGACTGCATTTGTAGTGTTAAGAAATGGTCTCCCTAAGAGGAGGGATACTTCTTCATTGTGGCCCATGTCTAGAACGATGAAGTCCGTGGGGATGTATGTGTCTCGAATTTTCACCAAGATATCCATGGCTAATCCCTCTGGATTTTATAAAGTTTGATTTGCCATCTGTAGTCAGAAATGTACAATGGACAAAGGTCCACCTAGTGTTTTATCATATGTTACCTTGGACATGATGTTGATGCTTGCTCCAAGATCACAGAAGGCGTTGTGGAAGACATGCGGGCTAATTGAGCATGTAATTGTCAGGCGGCCAGTATCTTCTTTCTTAGCAATGAATGGTGGATCTACAAAATAAATGTGGTTTTCCTAACATAGAGGCTTATCAAACCTTGTTGAGGCCATTTAACAGATTCGAGAGAAGTTTTAGGTTATCCTACAATCTTTTTTGAATCAGAAATAGTACAGTTGCAGCAAGTTGAGCTATTTGAGTTTCAATCATTTTATTAGAGCTCATTTGGTTATTGATAGAAGAAGTCAAACTATCAATTTTAGTTTTTGTGTTTTTAAGCATTTTGTCATTATACATTAACTTTTTATTGATATTTTCATTAATTTTATCTTGGCTTAATACCAAGTCTTTGAAAGAAGGTTGATTCAAATTGTAATTGGAATTATAGTTCAAATTACCTTGTAGGCAGGATTGGTTGTTCCACCCGTTATTACCTGGTTAGCGAAATCTGTTGTTGATGAAAGTAGCTTTTTCACGGGTTTCGGGGCAATTGTTCCCTAAATGGCCAACATTCTCACAAACTTCACATGTCATGTGTGAGTCCATGGCCTAGACACTGCCCACTATGGTGGCTTTTTCTTGGGCACATTCCTCCAATCTTTTCATTAATAAATCTATTTTTGCGGAAAGCATGTCCGTCTCCTTCATGGTATGCATTCCTTTTTGTGTTTTCCTTTCCTCCCTCAGCTTTGATTTGTCACCATTTTATTGATGAGAGCCGTAGCTCCATCAATGGTGAGGGAAAGGAAAATGCCTCCAACAGCTGTGTCGATGTGGCCCCTAGACATGGGTCTTAATCCATCATAAAAATTTTGGAGCACTAACCAGTTTTCAATCCTGTGGTGCGGGCATGCTTGGATATAGTCCTGCAACCTGTCCCATGCCTTGGGAATGGTTTCCATGGAGCTTTTGCTAGAAGTTCAAATTTTGCCCCCTCAGGGCATTGGTTTTGCCCATGCAGAAGAACTTGGCAAGGAACACTGCAGAACATTTGTCCCATGTCTTGATAGCTTCATTTTCCTTGTAGAACCACTTCTTTGCCTTCCCCGAGAGGGAGAAGGGAAACAAGCGGAGCCTGATGCTCTCAGGTGCGACATCCTTGTTGACAATCATGTTGCACTATTTGAGGAAGTGTTGGAGATGCACGTTCACGTCCTCGCTTGGCAAACCATGGAATTGGTTTGCCTACACCATCGTGATGAGGCTGGTGTGGAGCTTGAAGTTCCCATCACCGATGTTGACAGTCGGCCAATGGGCACGTTGGCAACAGTGGGGGTGGAGTAGTTGTGGAGGGTCTTGGCCATGATTTGAGTAGCGGATGGTGTGGGGGTGACTAGTTTGACTATCGGTGGAGTGGCAGAAGAAGAAGTGGCACCGGAACAAGACCGTTTCTTCCTTAGGAGTGCCACTGGATTTTTGATGTAGTTTTTCGGCAGTTTGTAACTGGTCATACACTATCCTATTTTCATCCATAATAGGAGAAAACAAGCAAAGTTATCCTACATAAACAATGGCTAAATTACATGCATATTATCATGAACATGTCCTACTAGATTCTTTAATCAATATGCCTTCCCCGACAACAGCGCCAGAAATGCTTGTTGGTATTTCTTAACGTCACTACTAAGTATGGGGTTTGAATCCATCCTCAGTAATGGCACCATAAATACCTTGTTGGTACTTCTTAGCAACATAACTAATGTGTATCCATGCTACTAAGAAATAGCCTTGATAGTTCCTTAACAATTTTAGATATTTATCCGCAAGCACATGGAGCTATCACCCGAAAGTATTCACGGTATCGTTATTTATATTTTTCCAAAGGAAGGCATTTGATTAAGAGTCTAGTATGGATATGATCTTGAATAATAATGCTTGAAAGTATACCAATGCTTATAACAGGGGTAAGAATAATAATTCCAAGATAGTGGACACACACTTGGCATTCCTCAAAGGGTAAAATAGAAAAGAAAGGATAAAAGAATAATCCTAAGTCAAGCAGACATTGGTCTAGTGTAGTCATACAAAGATTAGTTGATAATCATACAAATTACATAATTAGTTTTAGGGCCAAGTGTGAAGCAAGTTAGGAGGCCATCGAGTACTAGTCTGCTAGCAACCTTATGTGACAATTTAGACTCTTACACCCTAAACAAACATGGGGGATTATGAAGGATGGACAGGGTTGTCACCACCTGCCGCCTACCCCTCAACTGGAGAAAAGGACAATGCAATCACCTATCTCTCCATACCCAAGCATCACGCTTGCGTATACAGAAACTACCCAAATCCCCTCGAGTCCCCAACCCTACGGATCGATAGATAAAGAACTTGGGCACACCTGATGGCACGATGAACCGCCACCTCAACTTAGCTCTAATTCTGATTATATAAGTTATATGATTATTTAAGCATAAAGTTAAGTGTGCTACTCTCATGACACATAAACTCTGCACTAGTTCATATATCAAGACCATAACACAATAACTATACTCTAGTTCATAAGTATGACTGTAATATAGTGAAGACATGACTTTGGAAGGACCGATATTGATATTCATACCAAGAATCTCTTCTTCCAAGGAGCTAAGCCCTCCAAGGTGGCTTTCCCTTGCTCTAATACAACTAAAAGGTAAAACTAAAGAGAGTAGAGAGTGAGGTGTTGCTCAATCTGGTGTGTGTTTAGAGGGGGTACCCCTCTACTTATATAGGAGTGAAGGCGATGCTTCTGTCTATGTTTGGCGCAAAACTCTAGGCTGCACCGCCTCAGCATGGTGGCATGCCACCACCACAGCAAGGAGAGGTAGGGTGGCATCCAGAGGGGAGCGGCCATCCCCTAGGAGCGGCTAGCCCTTGACCACCGCCTCTAGCCACCGCTTTTGCGTGGCAGGCCTTGGGCTAGTCATGGCTCGCTACCCCATGGGGTCTTGCCCATTTTGAGTTGGTATTGTGGGTGCCTCCCTTGCTTCTTTGCGTGAATCAGCATCGGAAAGTGCCTTTTGGTGAATTATTCTATGTATTCATGTTTGTGACCTACAAAATAATGTTCTCCAAATACATGTGGAACTTGGTTAATAGTAAATGCATATGTGATTAAGTTTGCAAATTTCTCCTCTTTTTGTCACTTAATTAACGGTCGGATTTGATAGGTAAAGACCGCCAACAGGCGGCGCAGTAGGGTGGAAGGCAAAAGCTTTGGGATGGAATTAGGAGCTCTAGAGAGAGAAGGCAGCTAGTATAATCTTCCCTCTTGCCTCTTGTCTCTACTATTATAGTTTGGGGGCCATCGATCACCCCACGACCAAGACATTTGCGTGGGTGGGCAGCGAGGCTTCGCCCCATCACGTCAATGCAACGGGCCAAAAGGCAATGTCCCCTGCTACAACAGGCTACTGATGCCACCCACATGCGTGCGCCTACGCATGAATGCAGAAACACGTCATCTAGGTAGTCAAGATTTTAGATGGCCAGACCTTGCGTGATCCTATAAAGTATAAAGTTTCTGAATAAAAATAATCATTGATGCATGGTTCTTGTAAGTTCAACAAATCTTATCAAATACACAAAAATAAGACGAGTTGGGTTCAACACAGATCAAAGCCACTCATGACTACAACTACTACTGATACAAATGTTGTGACCGAGTGCACTCCGTAGGCAATAGTTTTACTCATAACTCTGTACTATATAGAGTCCAACGATATCAAATGTGTCATATTCAGACTTTCTTGCGAGCGAAGTAAAATATGAGAGTGAAGTGAATGTGTTAGGAAAGCTGGACACAAGAAGAGATTCGAGAAAAGGAGCTTTTGACACGCTTGAGACTTGAATGCCTAGTGTGGTTGTGATAGGTCTTTTCTGTACTTATTTGATTCCAATCCAAGAAGTCACAAGAGTCAAGGGGCAGACTAAAGGTGTATCTGACTCGGTCAGATTTATAATGCTCGGACCATCATAGGGACTCTAGGGCAAGGCAAGATAAAGATTTTTTTCCAACCGGGGTGCTTTGCCTTGGGTGTTGTCGCACTCCCTCGGGAACCTCAACTAGTCATACCGCAGAAGGTGTGTTCGACCGGAGATGCAGGAGTATTGACGTTCCCAAGTGTACACTGATGAAAACATAGCATGTCTCCTCCATTTACGTCCATGAGATGGCGTCATTCTCGGTGCTGGTTTTTACTACATGTTAGCTCCTCCACTGATGCCCCAAAAGTGTGTGCACTCTTTGTGTTTGTGACAACACCAGAAACATAGAAAAAGAAAGCCCCCCATGAGAGGAGAACGAGAATAGAGACATACCAGCAATGATTCCTCAAGACTGTCAAGTTCCCTAGTTAGCATGATAGGGCAACAAGAAGACAAGGCAGGACCGAGCCAGAGTGACCTGGAGTGCATGAAGATCCTTCTTCCTGGATTGTATGCAGAAACATTGGTAAGTGCCCATTTTTTGTGTGCTAAATTTGATCTGTAGGGGTTTACCTTTGGGAATGAACTTGTCCCTCTATCTGGCTATGTTGATCGTTGTGCACATAGAAACTGCCAGCTACAATGGCCCAGGCCATCGGAGGTCGCTAAAAACTCAGGCTTTGTCTGGACAACGAGCAGAGCTAGGCCTGGTGGAAGGTGGAGGTGTTCCCCAATGGTGGTCACTTGTACCTCCACCAGGGATGGAAGCACTTCGCCTGTGCCCTCGACCTCCAAGATGGGTTCTCTCTTGTATTGCGGTATGACGGCCGGTCACAGATTAACATCAAGGTCTTCAACCTTACCACCAACCGCAGGCAGTACCCGCATGACTTCAAGGCCAACGGTAGTCAGCTCGCCCATCATAGAGCTAAGAAGTTTTGAAGTGATCCTAAAGAAGTACCACCTCAAAGCGAAGTATCAGATGAGCACTCGCACAAGACGCAGAACGTACCAACGATGTCGCAAGTTACCATTGTCCTCTTTATCATCAGTCTTTTTTTGTGCGAGGCGAAGAACATACCAGTGGACTTCGAACAAGCGCTTGACTACAAGCAGCGATTCATGGTCGAGCTACAGATGGATAGGTAGTCCTGGTTCAAGGGCTTGGAGAGGACCTGCATGAACAAAGTCTTGCGAGTGTCATTCAAGTACGGGTGGGGCACCTTCTGCACTGACAACAACCTCAATGTCGGCGACACTTGCTTCTTCAGCGTGATCCGTGAGACCACCTGTAGCAATGACAACATCGAGGAATAGGAGGAGGAGCTAGAGGACAATGAAGCTCAAGGTGGAGGTGCGCATGACAAACGATAGATGGAGGCAGTGAACTTGGCACAAGAGTTGACACAATCTATATTTTGTTGTTTCATCAATACTATTATCCTGCCTATCAAGGTTTCTAAGTACCGGACTATCTTAGGCCCTGTTTAGATGAACTGCGACTAGTTAGCCATGGCTAAAAATTAGCAAATTAGTTGTTTTATTAGTCCATACATGTTTGTATCATGAACTAATTATTGGGTTCTATGGACTAGTTGGATGTCCCCTGGTAGTTGCCACCACTGTATTTCATTGTTCATCAACTTGCAGTGATCTGGATCATCTATATTTCCTAGGGTCAGATGTCTGGGCCTCTAGAAAATTTCAACATCTATATGCCCACATCCTTCGATTAGATATTTGTCATAATTTTAGTTTTATGATGAATTTATGACCTAAACTGGTTCGTCAAAGAAGTCACGTCACACTTGAAATTCTATGACGATTTGTGTAAAACGTCATAGAAGTGGCTTGATCTATGATGAAAATAGAATGTCATAGAACTGTTTTGGCATGCATGGCAGGGGGTCTGCCATGCTGGTGGGTGCTTCCGTCGGGGATGCTTTCCATATGTATATGCTATAGCCGGTTGCATTGGAGATGGTTCGGGTATGTGTCACGTTCTTATTGCACAAAGTGGCCATGTCTAGTTCTTGCACATTTTATGTTCTTACTGGACCATGTGTCGTGTTCCTATTGTTCCACATGTTAGTTTTCTATGGGCACACGTGTTCTGTTGCGGTTGGATCACGTGTCACTTCTTCATTGGACCATGTGGCATATTTTTATTGGTCCACGTGGTCATTTCTTATTCGACCACACGTCATGGTACTGTCTATCCATGTTTCGTATTTTTATTCGGCCACATGGCTTGATGACATCGTTCCATGTTTTGGATTTTTAATAGCCCACATGTCGTGCTCTGGCTATTTCACGTGTCATGCACTAGTTTCTCCATGTGTCTCATTTTTATTTGATCATGTGGCATGTTCTAGTTCTACCGTGTGGAGTACAATCAATTCATCATAGAAGTCATTCAAGATTGTCACTACTACATAGATTGACTACATAACAATTTAGCCTGGCAATCAAATAACCACAATTAACATTTCACATGTCAGTAGCAAACCACTGACAGAGTATCATAACATCAAACCATCACATGCGTCCACACAATAGACCACAAATGTTCACCGCATCAAGCCACAAGAGTTGAAGATAGAGAGTTAATTACTAGGAGAGCTTAAGCACAAAACTAGCTCACTAAGCCTATTGTACTCCTCCTATTACTATTGCTTGAATTCCTCAAGCTCCCTTTTAGCCTTTTATGTTCTCACCTTCAGTTCATCCACTAGTTTGGTGAGCTTAGATGTACTTTCCTATTCAACTGCTGCTCTTGCAGCATTGCTCAGACCCTTATTCATACTGGTATGGAAGTCCATGAAGACTTCCACAGCATTAACATCTTCATTAGGTCGACCATGTTGTTCAAGTCCTAGATCATCATGTTGTGCATCAAGTCCTTGATCATGTTCTGCAGCCTTCCTCTTGTTCTCCTTTGGTTCACATTGCACATGAGTTTTTGTTTATATATATACAAAGGCAAGAGTAACAATAAAACACAACCATCACTTACAAATGTTTGCAGCTGGACAACATAGGAGCAAGATCTTGTAGACTAGTGGTACTACACTTCTGCACGGTTTTGTTTGTTTGTCTCAGATGTTTCCTATAGCTTCATTTGTGTTAGACTGCAGCACAAGTAGACCATAGCAATACTAGATAGGACATCAATGGGTTCACACACTCCTTGTTCTTAGCACTAGACCAAGTCTCGACAAGTTCACGCCACTTGCATCGCTCATGCACAGGACAGGAGAGGTCATACGGATCTGATTAGTAGGGACGCCATTAAAGTAGGTTTGCTTCAACCTATAGCGTGCCTACCATACCCCACACTCCAATACATTCTAGCAAGCTTCTTGTGTTGGTGGGTGAGCCTTGTCAATGTCTAGCCTTGACTACACGTAGTAGTGTGAATGAAAAGTAAATCCATTAAGTTGCTCAAAGCAGAGTTGAATATCAAGAGAGGATAACCATACATATAGTTAGCCTCTCCACAAAATTCCTATAATGGATGACACCGTATGGCTTCTTGTAATGTTTCCAATGTGTCAAAATTGGTACTTGATGCCAGACTACTACACCTGCCTCTAAGGCAAACTTGGCAGCTTGCACTAGATCATGTGGTCTTCTATTCCCCTCGACAACAGAGATGGGCATCCACAATCCTGCTATTGATTTGCTCATTTTGTCAAGCAAAATTCCATGAGTTCGAGGCCTTGACTTCCTCACACTTCTTGGCAATGGTACTACAAAGTTTTCATACATTTAGATTGTTAGAAAAGTAACATGGATATCAAATAGCTAGTGTGAATTGATTGATAAACATCTATAAGGTAATATCAACCTAGGTAACTTTCATTATTATGTGGGTGGGTGGAGATAGGAGTTTGTTTAGAGGGCTCCTCTTTGGTATGGATATCATCATCTAGCCATGGGTAGTCTCTCATAGGGCTATTGTTTGGCATGGCTAACATCATCTAGCCTTGGGCACTCTCTCACAGGGCTAGGTAGGGAGCCATCCTAACAAATATCTCGAGTCAATTCATGAAGTTTGAATTCATCCCTGGGTACAGGTGTCCATGGTGATGGAGAATTATGTTCATCTACTGCTAATACCTCCACCCTTTTGCCAGCGGTAGCCCTCTGAGTATGAACTCCAAGAGCAAACTCTCCTGTTCATGTTGAATTCACTCACGTGGAGTGCCTTCGCCCAGGACTCATGGTAGCGCTACCTTTTGTACTATTGGTAGAGCCTCCTCTATGGCTCCTTTGACCTAGACACTGAAATTGGAGATATAAACTTAAGTAGCAAGCATGTACAAATTGCATTGCTATCCAAACAGTAAAGCATTGCATTGCTACGTACCCCCTCCGAACTAAATACAAGATAGAACAAGCACCTCAATTGCTAGGGATACTAGCTCATCTTCTAAATCTAAATATGTTTCATCTGTAACATCAAATCTCTCAACTACCTCCCCTGGTTTAGGGATATATTTTAAATCTTCACCGTGTCTACCCTTTGTGCTTTACTTTTTTGCCTTTGGAGACACAGGTTTTGGGCCCACACATATTCCAAGTTCTTCCATCTTTCTAGATTACAAAGGCATTTATTAACTTAAGCTTGTATGGAATGTCAACACAACAGAGCAAGATTATGCAAATAAGCGCCTAACTAGTACGTAACTATAGCTTATATGGAAGTCACTAATCCAATAAAGCACATGTCAACTACACTCAACTATAGGAAATATGTAACCCCATCGCTATCTACATATCCTTAGTTCAGCCTCTACAGTAGATCACACATCATAAAAAGGAATTTGGGTGCCTCTTCCTCCGTGTCCGTGTTCAGATCTAATCTTGTCATCGTGGTCTTGGAGCTGGAGCGGCTGGTGTTGACGTAGGGTTAATAGATCTGGCTTCGGCTAGGGTTCAGATCTGGTCGGTCATGGTAGGTGCGTAAATTTGAACAGGCCAAACATGTAACTATTGTACAGCTATGAGTAGAACTTTTGCCTAATTGGTTGTGCTACAAACATGAGCTACACCATATGTGGCTACAAGCATGAATCCTAAAGCGGCAGCTTCAAACATAGCCAAGGGAGAGCAGACCATCAAAACCTATGAAACCATGTTATGTGGCCATCTCTAGCTAGCGGCTGCCCCTCGGCTACTGCGAGCCTACGACTGCTCAGATAGGACTGCACTATATAGTTCACTAGATGATAGAAGGTTTGACCCAACTAAAATATTCATTACTCAGATACTAGTAAAGATGAACGTGGTATGCTCATGTCAGGAGACTGTTCTAGCCCTAGCGTCCCTGTGTGTAAAAAGCCTGGCCTTACTCCCATTGTTCTACTCCTACTGTTGCCCCCGCTCGGTGGTCTCCCCCACCTCCTCCTCAATCAACGTATGTCATGCCACTCCACCTCTCTAGCCCTCCGACTCGCCACTGTGCACACGCCGTAGCCCGATCCACGCAGCAATCATGTCACAGATGGCGCTCCCTACCGAGGTGCAAATTGTGATCGCGGGCCACCTCACTATGACCTTAGAGTGGCCCATGGATGACCTCCATAGTCTATAGGTGACCTGCTCGTCCATGCGCCACATCTACGATGACTCTGCCATTGGATGGTGTCTGGCACTAGATTGGTTCAGACATGGGAGGACGTGGGATGACTCCGTCAACTATGAAGCCCTTCTTGCTAGCCTAACCCAAGTCAGCAACCCGAAGGCTTGCTTCCTTACTAGGATACAAACTGTATTCATGGAAAAGCATAGCCCCCACCCATGCCTCGATGATCTTGCCCACGCCACTAATGGCGAGCACAATCTGGCGGCCTATCTGGTTGCCCTATTACTCTGTAGGCACAATGGTGATGCTGATGATGACAACACAATGAGGCGGTACATAAGACTGGTCGAGGGCGAGGAAGTATCATAGGCGGTGGCGGTGACGAACCAACGAGTAGGTGCCTAAGCAACAAGGGTGTGTACTGTGCCGCCTACCAGCTGTTGAGGTGGACCTACGAATGACATGGGCCAAGTTGTCACCACCGCTATCGGCACTGGTGCATAGTGATCTTCTGTGTGCAGGCGGCACCTATGGCTATGTAGATGGATGGGAAAGAAGGGCTCTGTATTGTAGCGAGGACTGTAGGCTTTACCAAGAAATCCATTTTTTGAATGGGTAATTGGAATAAGAAACTAGTAATTCACTCTTTTTGAATGTAGTATATTTAGGCATTTGAAATTTGTCCTCAAATATAGTGGATTGAGATGAATACATGCAAATCCAAACAAGACCTTAGGGATTCAACGAAAGTCCTAGTACAAAACACGTTTCCCTATATAATGTGAGACGTGTCTAGCCCGATCAGATTTACAATGCTCGGACTTTCTTATATGTGCAGTAAACTTTGAATAGCTATGTGGCTCCTCCATTAGGCATTAAATTGATGGAAGACTTGATTGGATTAATTACGTTATACAAATTTACCATACTACAGATCAGAAAGAGAACCAAAAAGAAACTAGTAGGCAAAACCAACCAACAAGGGCTAGAAAATAGCTACCAAATCACCAAAGGACCTGATCTACACCATGCTCAATAGAGTTTAACCTACACAATCTCTATGTCTACGTTAAAGTTTGTTGAACTTTGTATTAGGTGGGTTAAACTCTGTCTAGCCCCTGTTGGTTGCTTTTGCATGCAATTCTTTTTCTCTTTCTGATCTATAGTATACTAGTGGTGTTTTCCCTTTCTGATTGGAGGATGTGGGTGTATAGATGTTGACATTTTCTAGAGCCTAAGACAGTCTGACCCTAGGAAATATAGACGATCTGGATCACTACGAGTCGATGAACAATGAAATATAGTGATGGCAACTATCAGGGGCCGTCCAACTAGTCCATAGAACCCAACAATTAGTTCATGATACAAACAAATATGGACTAATAAAACAACTAATAGGCCAAATAATAGTATTGATGAAATAACAAAATACAGATCATGTCAACTCTTGCACCGAGTTCACCGCCTCCATCTGTCGTTTGTCTTGCGCACGTCCACCTTGAGCTTAGCTTCATCGTCCTCTAGCTCCTCCTCCCATTCCTCATCATCATCATTGCTGCAGGCGGCCTTGTGGATCACGCTAAAGAAGTAGGTGTCGCAGACATTGAGGTTGTTGTCAGTGCAGAAGGCGCCCCACCCAAACTTGAACGACACTCGCAAGACTTTGTTCATGCAGGTCCTGTCCAAGCCCATGAACCAGGATTGCCCAGCCATCTGCAGCTCAACCATGTGCCATTGCTTGTAGTCGTGCGCTCACTCGAAGTCCACTAGCATGTTCTTCACCTCGCACAAAAAAAAGACTGATGACAAAGAGGATAATGGTAACTTGCAACATCGTCGATACGTTCGGTGTCTCGCGCGAGTGCTCACTAGATACTTCACTTTGAGGTAGTACTTCTTTAGGATCACTTCAAAACTCCTCCACTACGTGATGGGTAGGAAGAGCTGACTATCGCTGGGCTCAAAGTCGTGCGGGTACTACTTGCGATAGGTGGTACAATCGAACACCTTGACATTAATCTGTGACCAACCATCATACTGCAATACAAGAGAGAATTCATCTTAGAGGTCGAGGGCGTGGGTGAAGTGCTTCCATCCCTGGTGGAGATACAAGTGACTGCCATCGGGGAACACCTCCACCTTCCACCGGGCTAGGCTCTCCTCGTCATCCAGATAAAGCTCAAATTTTTGGTGACCTCCAACGGTCTAGGCCATTACAGACGGTAGTTTCTGCATGCACAACAATCAACATAGCCATATAAAGGGACAGGTTCATTGCCAAAGGAAAACCCCAGCAGATCAGATTTAGCACACAGAAAATGGGCACTTACCAATGTTTCTGCATACAATCCAGGAAGAAGGATCTTCATGCACTCTAGGTCACTCTGGATCGGTCCTGCCATGTCTTCTTGTAGCCCCACCATGCCAACTAGGGAACTTGACAATCTTGAGGAATCCTTGCTGGTATGTCTCAGTTCTCATTCTTCTCTCGTGGTGGTGGTGGGGGGCTTTCTTTTCTGTGTTTCTGGTGTTGTCACAAACACAATGAGTGCACACACTATTGGGCATTAGTGGAGGAGCTAACATGTAGTAAAAATCCACACCAAGACTAACGTTGTCCCATCGGCATAAATTGAGGAGATGTGCTCTATTTTCATCAGTGCACGCTTGGGAACATCAATACTCCTACATCTCTAGTTGAACACGCCTTCTATGGTACGACTGGTTGAGGTTCCCGAGGGAGTGCGATAGCACCTAAGGCGAAGCACACCGGTTGGGAAAAAATCCTTATCTTGCCTTGTCCTAGAGACCCTATGATGGTCCAAGCATTGTAAATCTGACCGAGCTGGACACGCCTTTAGTCTACCCCTCGACTGCTATGACTGCTTGGATTGGAATCAAATAAGTATAGAAAGGACCTATCCCAACTGCACCAGGCATTCAAGTCTCAAGCGTGTCAAAATCTTCTTTTCTTGAATCACTTCTTATGTCCAACTTTCCAGACACATTCGCTTCACTCCCATATTTTACTGCGCTTGCAAGAAAGTCCGAATACGGCACATTTGATCTCGTTGGGCACTATACAGTATAGAGTTGTGAGTAAAACTATTGCCTACAAAGTGCACTCGGTCACAACATTTGTATCAGTAGTAGTTGTAGTCATGAGTGGCTTTAAGCTGTGTTGAACCCAACTCATCTTATTTTTGTGTATTTGATAAGATTTGTTGAACTTGCAAGAACCATGCATCAATGGTTATATTTATTCATAAACTTTATACTTTATAGGATCACACAAGGTTTGGCCGTCTGAAATCTTGACTACCTAGATGACGTGCTCCTGCATTCCCATGCAGGTGCGCATGTGGGTGGCGTCCGCAGCTTGTTGCAGTAGGGGACATCGCCTCCTAGCCTGTCGCATTGACGTGATGGGGCGAAGCCCCTCCACCCACCCACACAAATGTCTCAGTCATGGGGTGATCGATGGCCCCCAAACTATAATAGCAGATACAAGGGGCGAGAGGGAAGGTTATATCTGCTGCCTTCTCTCTCTAGAGCTCCTGAGTCCATCCCAAAGCTTTTGCCTTTCACCCTACTACACCGTTGAGCCCATATGTCCCCACACAACCCTCTGGTTCTGAAGTGAGAGAATTGTCAAAAGAGCGTGAACACTCAGACGACATAGAGTACCATCAATTATTGAAGGATTACTGCAAGGTCCAAGCAGATTTGTCATTGACCAGGCTGAACTCTAAAACGCTATGCGGTGAGCTAGACATCGCGCGCGATGCACTTCAAGCTTCCAAGAATCTAGCCTACCAGGCATGAGCCAACTTGGCGATCACCCAATAGCAGGCCCAACACATGATGAACCTTGTTGTGGTACTAAGCACATGGGTCAACACCCTATAGATGTCCGTGCTAGCCACCTATAATGCGGCCTTCCCTGTTGGAAGAGTGGATAATCTGTTGGTCGCAAAGGAGCACCTCCGAGCCCTGCCAGCCTGAATTCAAGCCATGGTGACCGAAGCCATTTGTCAGGGGGCTGCCATGGCACTGGCTGCTACCCAGCTTCATATTGGCACAGTGGTGAACCTCAAAGTGGCCGAGCAAGGTTTTTCGCCGCGTTCGACAGACGATGATATCGCTGATCTGATCAAGAGTTTTGAGCTGGCTACCAACGCCATCTTACCAAAGGTGGATGTGGATGAGATCCTACATGCCAACCTTGACCCTTGATCTATGGGACATATCAGTAGTATTAGTAGTCATGAAAAAGTTTGGTCTGTGGGGCGTCCTTGCAAAATATGTGAACTCGTATTTGCATGTTGGTGTTACCTTTTGTTGAACTTTGTATTAGGCCTTGTTTGGATGCATGTGTATCCACATCAATCCACATGTGTTGGAGTGGAATAGAATGGAATTTAGTTTAGTTCCACTCCAAACCACTTCAATACATGTGGATCAAGATGAATATATGCGCATCAAAACAAGGCCTTTGGTGGGTTAAACTCTGTTGAGCGTGGTGTAGCTCAGGTCCTTTGGTTATTTTGTAGCTAGTTTGTAGCCCCTATTGGTTGCTTTTTGCTATAGATTTCTTTCTTGTTGTCTTTGATCTGATCTATAATATGCTAAACATTCATGAGTGCCTTTGATCTCTGTTGAAGCCAACACATGTCTTTGATAAAATTTGTTGAACTTGGAAGAACCATGCAGCGAGGAGTTCATCTATACAAGTCTAGAATATTGTTTTAGCTTTGCTTTTCTATTGTTTTGTTTCAATTTTAATTGTTTCCTTTAGGGATTCAACAAAAGTACTAGTACAAAATAGGTTTCCTTGTATAACGTGAGATGTTTCTAGCCCGGTTAGATTTACAATGCTGGGACTTTCTTGCATGTGCAGTAAATTTGAATATCTACGTGGCTCCCTAAAGGAAACAAATCTGAAGAAGGTACATGTGACAATCATTACAATTTCAGCACTAGGAGCAAGTCTCGCACTTACAATCTGTTGAGCGTGGTGTAGCTCAGGTCATTTGGTTTCTGTTTGTTTTTTGTTGCCTCGGTATCTTTATCAATCTTTGTTGAACTTGCAAGAACCTTGCAGTGAGGAGCAAGTCTCGCCTCAGTGTAATACAAAGCAGAGGAACCATTGGTGTTGAAATGTTATTACACATGTAAGAAAGTCTGACCGCAAGTCTCGCCTCAGTCTAATCCAGAGCAGAGGAGCCATTGGTGTTGAAATGTTATTGCACACATAAGAAAGTCCGATCTATGTACATTTGAACGTGTCTGACAGTATCCTCCATAGTTTTTCTCGTCTTCCTATGATGCTTGTTACTGTGTCATTTATGATTTTAAGTTTGGCTAACTTAATAGTAGCATAGCCTAGTAGTACAATATGGTGGGTGCATTGTAGTGCTTTTAAAGTGTCATTTTTTTGTATTTTGGAGTGCCCTCATCAGCATACCCCATGTACCCATGATATTAGAAATCAATATAAGTATTGTACTATAGCTAAATTAATGGATGAAATGGCAACGGGAGCTGTAACACCATCGTAACACATGTGTGCACCAAACAAATAATTCCATTTGCAAATAGAACAAAGATGGCACACTAGTTTAGCTAAAACAATAACAACATCCATCATTGAGGAAATTAACATGTCCAAAGACAAGCAAACAACATTGGTCCATTTAAAATGCATGACAGAGAGATACATCAAATGCATCTTTATTTACTACTCTGCTAATGAATCCAAGAACAAGGAAACATAAGGAAGATAGTATGGTCTGCAGATGAACTCTTTTTTAATGGTATGTCTACCATATCGAAAGACATGGACAGGGATGACATGAACTTTTTTGCGGTCCATGTTATATGCGATGATTGTTCCATCCTCCCTAGCAAAGAAAATTAAATTCCATTCTAGGTGAATTGTGATCACTATGTCCTCGTCATCAAAATCTGGGTAACCAAATCTAATATTAATCCTTCTAAATAGGATTCGTGTGGTGACCGTATGCTTCAATGTCCAATTATCAGTACCATAGTCTTCAAGGATCCAGATTAAAAGCTCGGAATCATTGGGACTATCAATAGTACATAAACACAAGTGACCCTAAGCTTGATGCATGGAGTAGTAAAGACCATTGTTGATGGTAGTTAACAACCATTATAAACCATCAATATAACATGTATAGCATAAATATAATCACCAACAAAGGACTAGGGGTTTAAACTAACAAATTCCATGAGTTTTGGTGAAACTATATTTTGGACAGGGTTTATTCATAAAACCATCAAGGTGGATCTATATGTCAGATTTAATAGCGCTTATCCACAGTGAAACGGACACCAGAAGACTCTAGAAGACTCGAGAGGACTACGCGCCGAGGCAGAGGGGCAAAGGCTGCCAGGTGGGGCCGGTCGGCCCCATATGCAGGCCACCCGACCCCCTAGGCCCACATGTCAGCCCCTCCTTCAAATGTTGGTTCTCCACCACCTCCTAGGTTGCATCTATGCCATCCATAAAGTTGGTTTGATCCAAGGGCTCACGTTGGATGCTCCGGACTATATATACCAGACCCTGCCATCCCTAGGAAGAATAATAACTCCAGTCATCAAGTCATTTGTGAAGACAAAAACCCTAATCATCCTCAAAGCTCCACCATATTCTAGGGCATAGCTAGTTAGGCTAGATCTAGAGGGAGGCAAGCAGGCTTCACTTGGATTCCTAATCTTGTCAAGAGCGTGGTTTGGTATAATCTTTGTACCCCCTCTCTTTTGTAGCTTCATTATTTTTATATGCTAGATACAATTGTTATGGCAATATTAGTATTCACTTTATTCATGTTCTTTGTTATAATGTTCATCGTCTCCTTTGATTATATGCTTAGTATAGTTAGATTATCATCATGTTCATGCATAAGTTCATATAGCGCTCACTCTAAGGTACCATGGGTGAGTGGTCGACATTGTGTAAGCGTGGTGCTTATACGTTGTTTACCTGCGGATACACCCTATATTCTAGGTCATGTGGTAGATCATGGATGTGACACTCCCATTGAGTCCTTTATAGTCCACTCCCCGAATATACGCGCATGTTGGATTTGGTTACGAAGGAAGAACAAGCTCTGTTCTTAATCTTCCTTAGTAATATCCCTTATGTGTAGATATGAAGATGATCTTAGCAATGACAACTAGGCATAATTGCACTAATCAATGTATGCTTTGACTTGTAATTAAGAATGACTTAGGAATTATTCCTCTAATATTCTACCTAACCATGCTAATGCCATAGAAAGGAGTACTCTGAGTGATTTATCATTATTATTGATCAATACTTATCATATATCTTATCATGACTTACCCCTGTTATGAGTAGAACATTGGTTATGGTTTATTTCTCCTTCAATAGTATAAGTTATCAATACATGTCCATGCTAGACCTTCCCTATGGTAAAAATATAAATAACGATACCTGGAATACTCTCGGGTAAAATACTACAATGGTATATTATCTATGCGCTTGCGGATCCTTTTCATTCATATATTTATTTATTCTTCCTAGTCATATAATTAATAAAGAACTTCTTAGTATTATTCTAATAGTAATGTTATGTAGTACAAACAAGTATCTCTGATATTATCACTAGGGATGACAACCTAGTAAAATTAGGAGATATAGGTTTATAATAGGTGGCTATTTAAAAACAAGTGACACCTTAATAAATACCAACAAGCATTTCTAGCGCTGTTGCTAGGGACTAGATTTAAAACTCTGTTCTTAGTAGCGACGCTAAGAAATGTCAACAACCATCTGGCCTATCAATTTTCCTCCATGTGTTTCCCTCCATATCGACAGCAAATATCATAGAGTACCTCCTAGAGTGTCCCATAATGTGCAGACAGCCGTTAAGAAACACACTTGGTTGTCTATAAAATATCACATTAGTATGCTCACCCCATTCAGATTCATTATAGATCCATGCTGCAGTTTGAGATGAGTAGATCTCCACACCTATGCACACAACATTGACATCCACATATTCAATCATATGGAAGTGCAAGGAGGCTATCAGATTGAATGCCAAGTGAGCCACACCAACAGCATGGCCAACATCATGGGTGCTAGGCAGTAGAATTTTAAACTTCTAGGTTATTGGATTGTAGATGACATAGAAGTATCCATCAACCCCAAGGCACCAGCATAGGGTGGGATTGTTGAAGCAATCTAAGAGAGCTACATTGTCAATGTTGAAGGGCAAGAATTCCAAGAAGCAGGGGCATACACCATGGACGATGTTGGTGAAGTTTCGATTGCCGTTCTCACTGTCATAGAAGAAGCCGGCCGTAGTCTAGGACAGCTTCTTATGGTTGTTGGGGTCTGAGATGAGGTCTTTCCAAGAGCGATAGACACATTTGTAACAGAACAAGGAGCGCCCGGGGAGGCGGCAGAGTAATGAGATCCTCCGTAAGGCTAGCCAGCACGTTCCTCTTGTTGAGGGCCTCCTCCATTTCGATAGTGTGAAGTACGATGAGAGCTTCCTCACTAATGAGACCACTAAAGAGAAAAATAATCCAACAAAGATTCATCAGTGAAGTCCACAACTCACACCAAAGTGCAACTATTAACAATTTTCATGGCACGGCCTCATGTAAATTTAGAGTAGCACTACATAGATATGTAACTCAAACTAGAGTAGCAGTTAATAGAGTTGTAACCATTGCAATTTTAGCAGTTAATTGAGCATCCTCAGTTTTCACAAGTAGAATATCAGTGAACAAGAGGTAGTGATCATCATTGGCATCAGTAGCCACATGTGCAGCTTAAACATTATTGGCCTCAGTGATGTGAATGATGGACACAAAGCATTGATTTGCTTTCGATGCCTTCCTCTTGTTTGGAACCAAATGGATAACTTGGTTGTCAACAAGGAGAAGACACAGAAAGGAAACATATGAGCTTCATCCTAATACATCCAATAGACATGTAGACATCATTGGCACAGAAATATGGCCTCAGATAAGTTACATGTTCAAAATACCATAAGCACTCACTGGTGGCACTGGAGCATATGAAATAGAAATATAGAATCAACCAAGTGCAGGACAGAAAAAATAGTTTAAGCCAGAAGCGAAGAGCCTATATGTCTGCCTAGACAGATAGGTAGAATCAAGCAAGCACTCAACAATTAACAGGCCTAGTTCCACACATGCATTTACAGTAAGAGCACTGAACATATGCAGAAAACCAAGACACCGACAGAAAATCAGCCAGTGCCACCTCCTAGTTCTTTTCATCAGCATTGGCCTAACTAGATCTACAATGCTACAATGTTTCTTGTATACCTCATGTTCAAGCAAGGACCAAAATAGTGAAGCGAATAGGAAAAGGCGAGAAAGGAGACCTGTAGATCGGATATGTTGCCTCTGTCGTGGCACACCATAGACATTGACGCCAATGCCACTCGCTCCACCAGGAAGACATGCTGCCTAGCCTCCAAAAGGATGCCTAAGCCACCACAGCACACCAAGGATCTGCTGCCACTGCAAGTCCAATGGGCATAGATTTGTTTCCACTTGAAGGGGATATACATTCAATATAGAAGTTAACATGTCCACATAGAGAACATATACTACTATTAGGACTACAAAGACATGTCAACATAACTAGGTGGCTAGCGCAATGGTGAAGGCGATCTATTCCTTGATCTGGGTATCGAGTTCGACTCCTAGGTCTCATGGTTTTTTTTAGTTTGAATTTATTAAATCCCAACGGCAATAAGTGACACGCAAGCCGTCGGGTCCCATAGGTCAGATGGAGATGGAGAAAGGTCCCAAGGGTACACATGATACATGAGCTGTCGAGTCCCACAGGTCAGATGGTCCCACATGTACATGTGACATGCAAGCCATCAGGTCCCATAGGTTAGGTGGAGATAGAGAATGGTCCCACAGGTACACATGACACGTAAGCCATCGGGTCCCATAGGTCGAATGCCGAAGGGTCCCGCAATTACACGTCGAACAGAGAAAGGACCGAGCGGAGACTTTTATGATGAATTGCAAGCGTCACAGATAAGTAACTGCAGGTCCCATAGGTACACATCGGATGGAGAAGGGTTCCATAGGTACACGTCACGTGGAGATATGATCGTGCAAAGACTTTTATGATGAATTGCAAGCGTCATGGATGAGTAACTGTAGGTCCCATAGGTCAGATGAAGAAAGTACTATGTGGAGATCTATGGCAAAGCTATTATTCATTATAGATCAAATATTGTTCGTTATAGATGTGTAATTAGTTCAATGATGAAGCCTTATTCATCATAGTTTTAAAGGAGATCATCATAGATGAGTTACGTGAGTGATCTGTGACGAGACCCTATGCTCTTCTATGACATTTTTTGTGACGATGCCTAATTTTGTCATAGAAAGGGAGGGTTGCAGGATCATCACCATTGATCTATGACAAAATGGAAATATTCATCATAAAAAGCAATCTTCTATGACGATTGTGGATTCATCATTAAGATTTTTATCATAGAAGTGGATATTTCTAGTAGTGCTAGTATCTGAGTAATTAAGATTTTAGTTGGGTCAGACCTTCTGTCATTCGTTGAACTATACAGTGCAGTCCTATCCAAGCAGTCATTGGCTCACAGTAGTCGAGGGGTAGTAGCTAGCAAGAGATGGTTACATTACATGGTTTCATAGGTTCTGATCGTCTGCACTCCCTCGGCTATGTTTGAAGCTACTGCTTCATGATTCATGCTTGCAAGGACAGACGGTGCAGCTCCTATTTGTAGCATAGCCAATCAGGCAAAAATTCTACTCATAGTTGTACGAGAGTTACATATCTGGCCTGTTCAAATTTATGTTGCTCAGATTATCAGGTGAGCATACGGTTTATAAGAAATAGGTAAATGTCATTTCATCTAATATACTAGAGTGACATGATCAAGGAAAAGTTATGGTCGATAGTTGTAGAGTACACATCCCTGGTATAGTAACTAGTTGTCATCTGTAAGCATGATTTTGGTTAGAATAAATGTCAATCAAGATCCTCAAACCAGCATGAAACACAACAATAAGTTCATATAAATAGTATGGTTTGATATGAAGCACGTTACCTTTATCCAGATCCTCAAACTAGCATGGAACGTGGTTGGGAAAATGCAAACAGGTGAGGAAAAGGGGGAGCCAGATGGTAGGCGATTGATGCAATGCATGCTATCAGATGAGGGAAGGGGGGACGCTCCTTTCATATAGACCTTACATGGCTGACGAGAGTGAAGCGAATGCGGTAGGAAAGTTGGACACAAGAAGTGAACAGAGAAAAGGAGCTTTTGACCACCATGACATGCTTGAATCTTGAATGCATGGTGCAGTTGTGATAGGTCTTTTCTATACTTATTTCACTACAATCTAAGTAGTCACAGCAGTCGAGGGGCAGACTGATTGCTATGACACTTTATACTATCCTACGAGATCAAATACATAGCGGGCGGACTTTCTTGCGTTCGTAGTAAAAGTCAACAGTTATGGCTCATCCGTTCTACATTAGATCGAGGCGAGATTTGTTCAGATGAACTCCTCGCTGCATGGTTCTTTCAAGTTCAACAAATTTATCAAAGAAAATTTCAACATCTATACACCCACGTCCTCTGATCAGAAAGGGCGAACAACATTAGTATATTATGGATCAAAAAGAGAACCTAAAAAAAATTTGCAAGCAAAACAAACCAACAGGGGCTAGAAACAAGTTACCAAATAACCAAAGGAATTGAGCTATACCATACTCAATAGAGTTTAACATACCTAATATGGACTTCAACAAAAGTTAACACAGACATGCATGCAAATAATTAAGACTTCACATACAGTAGTTCCATAGACCAAACCTAGTCATGACTTGTACTACTAATACGTCCCATAGATCAATGGTCAAGGCAGTCATGCAAGATCTCATCCACGTTCACCTTTGCTAAGATGGCATTGGTGCGGGCTCAATGCGCTTGACCAAATCTTCAATATAATCTTTGTCTTCCAATGCTCATGGAAAAGCCTGCTGCACCACCCGGACTTTCACCATTGCGCCAAACTCAAGCTAGGTAGCGACCAGTGCCGTGGCAGCCCCTTGATGGATGGCTTCGGATGCCATGGCCTGAATGTGGGCCGGTAGGGCTCAGAGGCGCTCCTCTGGTGCAGTGACCGGATCATCCGCTATCTACACCGGGAAGGCGGTGTCACAAGCGGCAGTAGCATCGACAAGCAGGTTCTGGACCTCTACCTCAGCGTTTGCCTTCTCATCTTGCGCTTGGGCGACTTCTTGTTGGGCGACGCCCAGTGTGGCACGCATGGCCTTCAGCTCATCACGCAGCTTATCGACGTCCAGACTAGCCGCTAAGTACAAGTCTGCGACCTTGAGGTAAGCCTCCTTTAACTTAAAGTATTCTTCATGGTCTGACGATGCATCACCAGAAGACTGTCCATGTCAAATGGGACTTCATGGTCTGATGATGCATCACTAGAAGACTATCTAGGGTTAGACAGGATCGGCGACGGCGTGCAGCAACAGGATGTCTCTCTACACAATGCAAACCAAGTTTAAGCCCTTAGGATAAGGGGGAGAGTGATCTAATTGAGAAGGCAAATGACTCACCTGACTGTCAGGAGCAGCATGGGACAAAATCGTTGCTGGTAGCTGCCCTCACTAGGGATAGTTCCTAAGGCCGCTTTTCGAGCGTGACCATGGATGAAGAACCCGGCTCCAGGGCTAATGATCCTCAAGACGTCATCACGCCCATGTCCACCTATTGAGAAAGTAGGTAATTTCCAAATAGTAGTCAAATTAAGCAACATGAACACAAATACTAGCATGAGCATTGCATGCATACTCTAGTTAATTTAACGAAGAGAAACAACATGAACAGAGGTACACAAAAAAATCACCTCGTCAGGAGGAACTGGCGGTAGGTGTGAGACCACACCGATGAGAGGTCCATCTGTCAATAGAGGATGGCCAACGCTGAAGGTCATCAGGGACTCTGCCCTACCATGATGCATCATGTACTCTCCCATAACCTTCATCACCCATTGCTCTAGGTCATCCTCATGGATGGTGACCCTCGACTCGACTATAGGGTCCGTTGGGCCTCGGAACTCCCTCTAGGGATGGTGCCTCATCTTCAAGGGGAGTACCTGACAGCCGATGAAGGTATGGATCACCCATGTCCCCATTAGGCCCCGGTCCTTCAGGTCCTTGATCGCATCTGACAAGTTGGGCACATGGTGCCTGTGGGCCTCCAGTGGCGGTACTTCCTCCCATGAGTCCGAGAGGTCACCACGCAGCCAGGTAGGAGAATAAGACGGCAATGGTGGGTTCTCATTAGGGATGTAGAGCCACTACTTTTGCCACCCCAAGTTCATGATAGGGTAGAGGTCAAGGCTCAGGTACCTATCGTCTAATCTAGGATGAAGTTGGATCAAGGTGCCCCCCATCCGAGGAAGATGGACCCCTCCTGGGCGCTGAGCGAACCACCTAGAATAAAGACCACCATAGCTCATAGTGGGCAGGGATTCCCACGAAACCCTCGCATAGCATGATGAAGATGGAGAGTTGGAGAATCCCATCTAGGGTCAAGTAATGGAGGTGGAGCCTATTGTAGTACAGCAACCACCGGAGTAAGGGGTGCGCCGGCACCCCGAACCCAAAAGAGTGGAAATGGGCAAAAGAGATGACCGCATTCTTCTCTGGCCACGGCTCCACTTTGGTTCTCAGCGGGACTCTCCACCCGATCATGTCAGTGGCCTCTGAGATCACCGCATTCAGTCATAGCTCATCGAACGCCTTGCGATCGATGGATGACTTCATCCACTACGTGGTCATGGTCCTCGTAGGAAGCATCGGCAGCGCAAAGGGCGCAGTAGGGTGGAGGGTAAAAGCTTTGGAATGGAAGGAGGAGATCTAGGGTGGGAAGGTAGATGATCACAAAAGGCAGCAGATAACCATGGAACCACCCCATGACCCAAGACCACTGACACATTTGCGTGGGTGGGTGGTTTGGCTTCACCTCATCACATCAATGCGACGGGCAGTGAGGCGACGTCCCTGCTAGAACTACCTGCTGATGCCACCCACACGCTCGCGCCTATGTGGGAATCTAGGAAACTACAAGACAAAAATGGACGCCGCACGTCGTTCATCAATACTATCTGAGTAGTCATGATTTCAAACCGTTGGACCTTTTGTGATAAACCATACCACTCCACTAGTGTCCGGCTAGTGAAAATTTTAGATGATCGTTCTATCTATAGGTTGCACAAATATTTCAACGGTTGTGCATCCATCCTTTGACGGTTGTGATCAGCCCAAATCTGAATTCAACTACTCCCTACATCCCCAATCGAGGAGTCAGAATTATCAAATGTGACCAAATAAAAAACCTCAATGTAATAAGAATCAACCGAAGTATATGAAGTATGAAAGAAATAAAGGAAGATAAATATAGTTGGACCAACATAAAAACTTCATTCCTTTATATACAAAAGTACATTACATAGTATTTCTCTAATCTCTAATGTCTAAAACATCTCATCTTTCCATGGGGACTCATGTCAGACGGTTAACAAATTGCATTTAGTCGATCAACATGAGTGAAGATGACAGAGTCTTCTCCCATAAATATAGTAACACTACTAAGTCTTTTCATTTGCTCGAAATTCCTAACATGGACAAAAATCTCGCCACTATCATTATCTTTGACAGTTGTAACAAAGCAATCTTTACCAAGCATATAACAAACTGCAGCTTCAACAACGATCCGTCGGGGCTGTTGATGAACATGACATCCCCAAGCAACATGCACCCCTTCTATGATACCTGGCAACAATCCTAGCGGCCAAAGCGCAAGCTTGCTAGTGGAGTAAATATAGGTGTTATGGTATGACAATATCTCTCTGTATACAGAACAAAAAACACAAGGAAAAAATCATTAGAAAAAATCACATATGAAAAAAATACTACACCTTGAACAAGCAAGAACCAGTACAAACCAACAGAACATTGCCTATGCCATATCTTAGCCTTGATTGAGATCTTGATCCTGACTAGAATAAAATGACAAATAAACCAAAACTCACCTCAACAAGGACGATCACGGTAGTTCTATAGTCAACAGCTGCTAACGAAGTTGTAACACTACCACCTTTCCTTGGCTAGCAACTTGCAAGTGAAAAGTAAAAGAGACTAGGAAGGATATTTATACTCGACGCAGACGCTAACAAATGTTAGAAGACGTGAGTCCCTATAGCATTACTAATTACTAATAAAATAGATTCAGAATATGAGCAGTCAGAGAAATAGTCGAGGGGTGGGCACGTTTTCTTGTTCTAATTACGAGAAAGTCTGACACGTTAAATACACAGAGCTACGGACTTTCTCATTGTTAGAGCAGGAAAACGCGTCAACCCCTCGACTACTACACTGGTGATTCAAATAGTAATGGCGACGAGCAATGGGGACGTACTTGAGCGATGATAAACTACAGCACCGACTGCGACTCCAGTGAGGAGAGGACGATCCGGAGCATCGTGACTCGTCTAGTGAATCGCTAGAGCACTGGTGAGGAGGAGGATGTTTTTTCTCTTTCTCTGAAAACTCAATCCCCCATAGAATCCATAACTTTTTCTATGTTGGGAAATTCATGGGGATATCAATAACCCATTTAGTTATTTATGGAGGGTTTTCCATCCCTGAGCCTGTCTTCCCCTTGCTTCCAAATTATAGGCCTTAGTTCAAATAGCCGCAGATGCAGTCACACAAATAAAAAATAATCGACGGATGCAGCGCAACAAGCTACAACAAGTAGGTTTATTTTTTATTTTTTGGTAATTTTTAGGTATCAAATTCATGCATCTTTTAATTATTTATTATCATCCCATTTTAGTTTTATGTTTATTTATATTATTATGAAAACCCCAAAAAGGCAACAACTAACTCAACGGATATATAAATAGGTGCACAGGAAAAAAATGATAACACGGATATTAGGTAAGTAATATTTTGTCATAATTATTTCCTATTAAAACACGAAATAAATTATAGTCTCTGCTAAGCACCGCACCGAGCAGTCCCGCCAACACACCCTGAAAATTTGATTTCACACCGCGCTAAGCAGTCCCACCAACATGCACCAAAAATTAGATGTCTCTCTTTTGCCCTCCACACGGAAAATAGGTTTACCACGCCATCGATTTCAAACAAGAGCATTTATGGTAATGTACTGGTCACATAAAAGCGCAAAGAGTCTCCGTCTCCACCACCATCTCCATTCTCCAGCCGCACCATCTCTCCTCCAGCTCCAAATCCTAGTCCCATGGCCTCTCTCTTCACTCTCCAAACGCCCCCTCTACCACCCTGCTCTGGACCCTAGGCGCCATCGGCACAGCAGCTCGACTCCCTCTCCACTCTCCAGCCGCACCCTCTCTCATATATTTTTGAACCCTAGCCTCGACGCAGTACAAGCTAGATCTAGATTCCCTACTTCGGCAACTACCACAACCGACCAAATCTAAACCCTACTCGGAGCTAGATCTGTTACCCCTTTGTCAATGCTGGCCGCACCAGCTCAACGACCACGATGACAAGACCAGATCTGAACATGAACACAGAGGAAGAGGTACCCAAATTCCTTTTATGATGTGTGCTCTACTGTAGAGGCTAAACCAAGGATATGTAGATAGCGATAGGGCTACATATTTCCTATAGTTGAGTGTAGCTGACATGTACTTTATTGGATTAATGACTTGAGTATAAACTATAGTTACTAGTTAGGCGCTTATTTGCATACTCTTGTTCTGTTGTGTTGACATTCCATAGAAAGCTTTAGTAAATAAATGCCTTTGTAATATAGAAAGATGGAAGAACTTGGAATACATGTGGGCCCAAAACCTGTGTCTCCAAAGGCAAAAAAAGTCAAGCACAAAGGGTAGATATGGTGAAGATTTGGAATATATCCCTGAACCAGGGGAGGTGGTTGAGGGATTTGATGTTACAGATGAAACAGATTTAGATTTAGAAGATGAACCTGTACCCCTAGCAATTGAGGTGCTTGTTCTATCTTGTATTTAGTTCTGAGGGGCGTGTAGGTAGCAATGCAATGCTTTACTATTTGGATAGCTATGCAATTTGTACATACTTGTTGCTTAAGTTTGTATCTCCAATTTCAGTGTCTAGGTCGAAGGAGCCATAGTGGAGGCTCTACCAGCAGGACAAAAGGCAGCGCTGCCATGAGTCCTAGGTGAAGGCACTCCAAGCGATTGAATTCAACATAACCAGGAGAGTTTGCTCTTGGAGTTCATACTCGGAGGGCTACCGCTGGCAAAAGGGTGGAGGTATCAGCAGTAGGTGAACACAATTCTCCATCATCATGGACACCTATACCTAGGGATCAATTCAAACTTCATGAATTGATTGGAGACATTTGTCAGGATGGCACCCTACCTAGCCCGATAAGAGACTGCCCACGGCCAGATGATGATAGCCATGCTGAAGAGGAGCCCTGTGAGAGACTGCCCATGGCTAGATGATGATAGCCATACCGAAGAGGAGCCCTCTGAGCTACCTAGCCCTATGAGAGACTGTCCATGGCCAGATAATGATAGCCATGCCGAAGAGCAACCCTCTAAGCAAACTCCCGTCTCCACCCACCCGTAGAACAATGAAAGTTGCCTAGGTTGGTATTACCTTACAGATGTCTATCAATCAATTCGTACTAGCTATTTGATATCCATGTTACTTTTCTAACAATCTGAATGTATAAAAACTTTTTAGTACCATTGCCAAGAAGTGCGAGGAAGCCAAGGCCTCAAACTCGTGGAATTTTACTTGACAAAATGAGCAAATCAATGGGAGAATTGAGGATGTCCATCTCTGTTGCCAAGGGAAACAGAAGGCCACATAATCCAGTGCAAGCTGCAAAGTTTGCCTCAAAGGCAGGTGTAGTAGTCAGGCATCAAATACCAATTTTGACATATTGGAAACATTAGAAGAAGCCCTCCAGTGTTGTCTGTTACAGGAATTTTATGGAGAGACTAACTATATGTATGGGTATCCTCTCTTGACATTCAACTCTGCTTTGAACAACTTTAATAGATTTACTTTTCATTCACACTACTGCATGCAGTCAAGGCTGGACATTGACAAGGCTCACCCACCAACACAAGAAACTTGCTGGAATGTATTGTAGTGTGGGGCACGGCAGGCACGCTACACGTTGAAGCAAACCTACTTCAATGGCGTCCTTGCTAATCAGATCCGTATGACCTCTCATGTCCCGTGTACGAGCGATGCATAGTGGTGTGAACTTGTTGAGACTTGGTCTAGTGCTAAGAACAAGGTGTGTGTGAACCCATCGATTTCCTATCTAGTCTTGCTATGGTCTAGTTGTGCTGTGGTCTAACACAAATGAAGCTATAGGAAACATCTGAGACAAACAAGCAAAACCATGCAAAAGTGAAGTACCACCAGTCTACAGGATCTCGCTCCTATGTTGTCTAGCTGCAAACATTTGTAAGTGATGGTTGTGTTTTATTGTTACTCTTGCTTTGTCTAAATCTAAATAGAAATTCATGTGCAATGTGAATAGAAGGAGAACAAGAGGAAGGCCGCAGAACACAGTCAAGGACTTGATGAATAACATGATGATTCAGAACTTGAACAACATGCTCGACTTGATGAAGATGTTAATGTTGTGGAAGTCTTGAAGGACTTCCATACCAGTACGGAAAAGGGCCTAAGTGATGCTGCAAGAGCAGCAGTTGTAAGTACCTTCATTTGTTTTCCTTGAAATCTTCTGAACCCATTGCCATAAAAGAAGAAAACGCAATAGGAGCCTAATGTGGCAACATCATTTAATTTTGTAGTTGCAATTTTACACCAATCAATATGGTACCTGTACATTGTGCTTATGTAATCTCTATCGGTAGTAGGCTGCAAAAGACCTATGCATTGTGCTTATGTAATCTCTATCAGCTGTCGTCTGAGGAAGTCCTATGCATTACTTGTTATGAATTAATCTCATGGGTTTTCAGTTGAAGTCCTCTTCCACTATCTATAACCTAATGTTTTATTGATTGAATTTCGTAGGAAGCTATGGAAGCTATGCAAGTAGAACCTATTGTTGATGGGCAGTAACCAATGACTAGTGCTGATGTTGTTTCCAAGGTCATCTGCCTCTACCAGGACAAGCGCCCCTCCCAAGCAAGCAGCAAAAATATTTTTTGAAGAATGCTGGTATCCTGAGAAGCTCCACCAGAGTAGAGACATCGACAGAGATGACACTTCGGGAGCAGCTTGCTAGTGGATATGAAAGTACATCTGAGCTCGTCAAACTAGTGGATGAACTGAAGGTGAGGATAGAAAAGGCTGAAAGGGAGCTTGAGGAATTCAAGCTACAGCAACAGGAGGAGTATAATAGGATCTATGAGCTAGTCTTGCGCTTAAGCTCATCTGGTAATTAACTCTCAGTCTTCAACTCCTGTGGCTTAATGCCGTGAACATTTGTGGTCTATTATGTGGACGCATGTGATGGTTTGATGTTGTGATACTCTGTCAGTGGTTTGCTGCTAACGTGTGAAATATTAATTGTGGTTATTTGATTGCTAGGCTGAATTGTTATGCAGTCAATCTGTGTAGTAGTGACGATCTCGAATTACTTCTATGACAAATTGATTGTACTCCACGCGGTAGAACCAGAACAGACCATATGATCAAATAAAAATGCAACACGTGCAGGAACTAGTGTATGACACGTGAAATAGCCAGAGCACGACACGTGGCTATTAAAAATTCAACACGTGGAAGGATGTCATCAAGTCACGTGGCTGAATAAAAATGCGAAACATGGACGGACAGTGCCATGATGCGTGGTCGAATAAGAAATGGCCACATGGACCAACAAAAATACACCACATGGTCCAATGAAGAAGTGACACATGATCCAACCGCAACACAACACGCGTGCCCGCAAAAAAACTAACGTGTGGAACAATAGGAACCCAACACATGGTCCAGTAACAACCTGAAACGTGTAAGAACCAGAGATGGCCACGTTGTGCAATAAGAAGGTGACACGTACCCAAACCATCTCTAATGCAACCGGCTATAGCATGTACATGTGGAAAGCATCTCTAATAGAAGCACCCACCAGCGTGGCAGCCCCCCTGCCACGCATGCTAAAACAGTTCTATGACGTTTTGTTTTCATCACAGATCAAGCCACTTCTATGATGATTTGCGAAAATCATCATAAAAGTTCAAGTATGACGTGACTTTTATGACGAACCATTTTTCATCATAAATTCATCATAGAACTAAAATTATGACAAATTTGGCTCCTTCAGTGATGAAAGCCATTCATCATAGAAGTGGATATTCCTAGTAGTGAAGGATACACAAGTAAAATTAGAGAGCACAAATTACTTAGCTATATAAACGAAGCAATATGAATAACAAGGCTACTCAAGCCAATTAGTCACGCAAAGGAGCTATTTCTATGCTACATAAGCAAGATGGTAACCAACAAGCTACACAAGCTAACTAATTGCAACTATGCTAAACAACTAGCAAGAAACTGGTTACAACTAGTTACCACTGGGAAGACTACCAAGAGAACTAGTTACAACTAGGCTATGCGACTAGCAAGAAAACAAGTTACAACTAGTTACAACTGGGAAGGCTACCAAGAGAACTAGTTACAACTACTTACAATATATGAAAGAATAAATACAAGCTTATGTATGGGGAATACAAACCAACGGGAAGAACAATGTTAACACGGTAATTTTTCTCCTGAGGTTCACATGTTTTGTCAATACGTTAGTCCCCGTTGTGTCTACCGCTCACTCGATGGTTCGGCGGCTAATAGGTATTTCACAAACCTAGCCCACACGTTGGGCGCCGCAAGAACCTACCCCAAAAAATGAGGGTAGCTCAATGACACGCTCTACTAGAGTTGTTCTTCACGGCTCCCATGGGGCAAGCACAATACCCCTCACAATCTCTTCTCTAGAACACCGCACAATCTTCCTTGCATGCTTCACGATGGAGACCGCAGTCCACCAAGCCATCTAGGTGATAGCAATCATCAAGAGTAACAAGAAATCCCTAATCACAAAGATTTCCTAGTGCCACCAAATGCAAATCCCGAATGCACACACTACGCTCTCAATCCCTCACTCGAATTAGCACCAAGCTTGAGAGGGAGAGGAAGGGGAGGAGGTGGATCTTCAATCTCTCATCCACACCCACAAAGGGCACACAATCTCCTCTCAAGATTTGGCACATAGCAAAAGGGAGAATAGAGAGGAGAGGAACCCTAGCTCACCAAGAGCAACAATGGGGAATGAAAGTGGTGAGGAAGAAGGAGGGGAGAAGCCAGCCTTATCCCCTCATGCATAGGCTCTCCAACACTCAGACCCGCACTGGAATTTCTTGTTTGCGTGGCCTAGAAATTCTAGTGCAGGAGCGAAACCAAATGCCCTCAACAACTCTTTCTCCAACGGTTAGAACAGGAGGACTTCCGCACTAGAAATTCCAGTGACGGCCTAGAATATAGCGGGCATGGACGGTCCACACACCAGGTGTGCCTTCCACACTGGAAATTCCAGCTCGGGCAGGGTATAATTCTAGTTAATTCCGGCCATCCAACAGAGGACCCCTGCCTGGAATAATAAGCCCAGTGAGCAAGAAATTCTTGTTCACATTCCATAACTTGCCCAAAACAATTGCTATCTCATCCCAAAAGCACCAAACCAATTTTAACACTTGAGATAGCTTTCACAATGAATTTTCTCGGGCTTTCTCATGCACCTCACCACGTCACTAAGCGCAATGCATATACAAATAAAACTCACACTTGGTGGCACTAGATAATTGTTACAACTAAAAGATTTCCCCTCTTTATAGTACGTTTATCTATCCTAAATCCGGTCAAGCACTTCTCTACTCAACTTAGACCGGTGAAATAAAATGTCCTACAAATATACCTTTGTCTTGCACATTCCATTCCATCTCCTCCATCGTTGATGCAACACATGCACCAACCATATCACAAATGATATGATCCACTTCATATCATTATGTGACTTTATTGGTTCATCGATCTTGACCTCACTTGCTTTTCATCGTTGCCTTCGTTCATCGGCGCCAAGTCTTGCTCAAGCTTCACCGCCACGCGGTCCATCGCGCTAAAGCCTCTAACTTACCCTTCATGTTTACAACTGGTCCATCAAGCCAAGTCTTATCTTGATCTTCTCCACCTAGTCACATGACTCCATGTCATGTATCACATACGTTAAGCTCCTCCATCACATGTGTGAGCTTTGCAACATATCGAAGTCATTTTCACCTCCATGGCATAGGTTGCTCACACAAGTGTATCTGTGGACTAATCACATATATATCTAACATAAACACATATTAGTCCACTTAAATTGTCACTTAATTACCAAAACCAAAACCTTTCAGTGGGCCTGTCGTTCCAGGCCCTTTTGGCCAACTGTATTCACGAACGTTGTGCACACAGAGAGGGCGACAACTGAGACGATGTGCTAGCCATGCACTCGGCCTAGGGCCGCATCTGCTTTAATGCAAAGTGGAGAAATGAAGAGGTAGATGACTGAGGAAGATGGGTATAACGACGGTTGTGTGGTGGGTAAGGCCTAGTACACTCACCGAGAGCTTTGTACTAGTTACCACTTACCAGAGTGGCTAGGTTTGCCAACCGACTCTTCTAGTTTCTCGAAATTTCTAGGAGCTTTCGGCTAGCATATAGAAACACATCCGATGGTGCTCAAGAGTGAGGGCACCAATATAGCGATACACGCGTCGTTAGGGCTAAATAGAGTGGGCTCAGTGCGTTGCGTGTGTGAGCACGCGAGGCAAGGTCTCTATCATGCGTGGGTCATGTAGATGGCTTTCTCGTGTTAGGTATCCGAGAAAGAACGGTGAGAGGGTATGCCTTATAATTTTATGGGGGTGTCATCTTATTGACAAAGTGAGCACTATTAATCCTTATTCGCATTATTGCCATTGTTATGACGAGTCACCCACACCGGTACACCCTTGGCTTTTAGATGTAGGAACCCAGATGCGTTTGATCCACATGTACAAAACATGCTTGGTTAGACATTGATCCCAGTCTCAGGCCATCAAAATCAAACGATTGACGCGTCGCAACTTTTTACATCTCTCTGAACCAGACCGCCCCGCAATGCACAGCCTGAATAGCGGCGGCTGACCATAAGTTCGTGATGGCCTATGCCATTGCTAGACGTGGGGCACGATATATGATGGTGTCAGGAAGGATTGTTCTCTACTTCTCCCAGGTGGAAGGCACGGTGACGGATCTAGGATTTAGCTATGGGGCTACCTGCCCCGCAACTTTTGCCAAAATAGGTTTATACCCCTTATTTAAATTTTGCAATTATATTTGTTGATGATGTTAATTAATTGATCTAAAATCAATAAGATTGGGTCCCACAGGCGTGGACATTTGTGTGCACTGGCGCACGTGCACCTAGCATGCCCGCACGCCGCACGCTCTGCGTGCCTCGTCAGTGGACCCAGTGAGCCTTTGCTTGCGCAGGATTACTGGATTAGAGGGCGCAGATCCATGCTTACGTGCCGTGACGGAGCCAAGCATGAGCGGGACAACCTGGCTGGCTGCATGCGAACACGGGAGATCCATCTTTCCGATACGTGTCAGTCTGGTCTCTGGTAGCGAGAGCCGAGAGGCGTTGCGATCTCTCCGCGTCGACCAAGCCATCGAGGTCAAGTCGCCGTTCGGGGGACATTGCCGGGCAGAAAAAGTTGGCGACAAACCGTGTGGCCGGAACGGAGCAGCAGCCGGGTGCCGTCGCGCGACGCGGCCCGGAAGGCACGGCGGCGGTATGGATACCGAATACTATAGACCGGCTGCCAGCTTCGGTTCGGTGCCCGTGCACGAGCTGTGTGTTTGCCTGAGTTTTTTACTATTTAGCCATTTTTCGAAAGTTTCTCACAAATAGACCCCTGATGAAAAGAATTTTGGAAATGGATCCTTGGCTCGGCGCCAGAGTGACTGGCACCGAGCTCGGCGCCACGGTCATTGACGCCGAGCTCCTGGGCACGGGGAAATGGCCTGCTAGGGGGCTCGGCACCAGAGTAACTGGCGCCGAGCTCGGCGCCGTAGATCATGGCGCCGAGATCGGAAATATCTACCAGCCCGCGCCTCTTCCTCTTCCTTAATCGCCCAAGCCTCCCCTGCCCGCGCCGTCGCCGCCGCCCTTGCCTGCTCCACCGCCGCGCCCGCGCACGCTACCACACCCGCGCCGCACCACCGCGCCGTGCCCACGCCGCGCCCGCGCCGCGCCGCGCCGCCACTGCTGCTCCAGCGACCGAGCCCGTGCCCTCGCCGTGCCGCGCCGTCGCTGCTGCTCCAGCGGCCGAGCCCGCGCCCTCGCCATGCCACACCGCCGCTGCTGCTCCCTCGCCCGAGCCTGCACCGCGCCACCGTGCCCTCGCGTCGTTGCCCGTGGTTGGCGGCAGCGCTGTGCCACCACGCCCTCCACCACCGTCCTCGTCCTAGCCTTGCCTTGGTTTCATCGGCGGCCTCGGCCTCGCCCCGCCTTGCCTCCCTCCACCGCCGGCCTCGCCACGCCTTGCCGTCATCCACCGCCGGCGTGCCTCCCGTGCCCGTCGAGCCGGACTCGCCGCGCGGAGCGCTGGGCACCCCGCGCCCGCTGCGCGCCACCTCTGTCGTCGACCGCGCCACCGCGGGCCTGGATCTTCGCCTTGACCTACGTCCGTCGTCCACCGACCGGGAAAGGTAAAAATTATGAATATGCAATGTACCTATTTAGTTCGTGTTTGTTATTTACTAGTTATTGTGATGACTCAGTTAGTTGATTTAGTGAGATATATATATAGATAGATACAAACATAGATACATTGGTAAATAGATATAGTTAGATAGCTACTTAGATATGTAGTTATATTTGTAGTTAACTACATATGATCTAGCTATTTAGTGAGTACACTATAAATATATACGTAGTTATTATCTTGATTACTTAGTTTGTAGTTAGAAAGTACTTGTTAAGTACTATCTATCGTCTAATTTGGACTAAAGGACATGTGTTTCGTTACGTTTTTGAAATAGATGGACAACCTAGTGACCATATATCATGGAGGCATGGTTGAAAGCGATCGCTATGGATATGTTGAGTTTCTTGACATGCAAAGCGTGCCTGTGCTATTCAATGATAGGCCTTCATTTAGTGAGATGGTTGCAAGGGCTCGGGAGGAGCTACATTGCTTTGGAGATGATGACATTGCAGTTGATGGTGTACTGCACCTAGGTTGTCCTCCGAACATCTTCAGGCGAATGATCTCAATTGGTTGTGTGGATCAGTGGGAGAACTATGTGAGATCGGCTATGAAGAGCCAGCTGCAATATTTGGACGTGGTTGTGCATCGGGTGTTAGTTGATCCAATCCCTCATGGGTTTACCCCAGCAATGGATCATTAGGCACACATCGACCCTCCCGTTCTAGAACCTTACCTGCATGTGCAGATTGCGCCTACGGTTCTTGATGCTCAATCTGCCCCCAATGCGGTATTTGGAGATGGTTGTCATACTCATGTTTTCGTGGAAGATCCTCCTTATGAGATCCCTTTGATACAGAATTATCCGAGTAAGTGTCTTAACCGCATGGTTTTTGAGAGCTTACCCCGTTCTTTACATCTATTTCTTTCATTCTTTTCTCATTTCTGTAATGATGTTGCAGGAGACATTCCTGAGAATATGGATGTGCCCCATGTTGCTGCGCAAGTGCACTTTGGAGATGGATTCCGTGGCTCCAATAGTGTTGAAATTATGCATGATTCAGAGCCATATGAGATGGCTAGGGCTCTTGATTCTGATGATGATCGTCCTGTTGGAGAGCTGACGGAGAGTGATGTTTAGATGATGAGGCGTATCTTTCCCGACCGCCGTGATCCTAGAGTTCATGAGTTCAGTGATCTTGCTCATTCCGATTAGACGTTTGCAGCAGGACATGATGATGAGCTCCTAGAAGCTCCTGAGGCTGGTCCTAACATGGTAATTGAGGAGGGGAGGGTGTTCAATGACCTCCCTGCTTTGAAGAGGTGGTTGCAGGCTTTTACAGTGATACGAAAGAGGCCTTACAGGGTATTGCATTTATATGTGGAGCGTCGTTACACAGTTGTGTGTGACAAGGAACGCTGCCCATGGAGGGTTTGTGCAAGGAAGCAACAGGTGACCGGAAAATGGAAGATCACAAAAGTTGTTGGGCCACACAATTGTGTTGACCATGAGCTGACACTGAGGCATCGACAGTTGACATCTACCCTCATTGCCAAGCGGTTGATGGGAATTTTGCAGGGAGAACCCAACATGAAGGTGAGAATAATTATCAGGACCGTTGAGGCGTTGTATGGAGGATATGTGATAACTTATGGTAAAGCATGGAGGGCTAAGCAGCGAGCGTGGAAGATGATATATGGGGACTGGGAGTATGGGTATGAGCAGTTGCGAGTTCTTTTCAATGCAATCAAAGCGGTGAATTCAGGCATGCATTATGAGTACATCCCAAAACCTAATGCATGGAAGGATGGGAGGCAGATATTTTTTTCGTGCCTTCTGGTGCTTCCCTCAGTGTGTCGAGGCCTTTAGGCACTATCGTCCCGTCTTCTCCATTGATGGTACATTCTTGATTGGCAAATACCAGGGCACACTTCTTATAGCCATATCCTGTGATACGAACAACAAGTTGGTTCCTTTGGCATTTGCTTTGGTTGAGAAGGAGAATAATGACAGTTGGGGATGGTTCTTGAGGGTAGTCCGGATACACGTGGTTGGGCCTGGCAGGGAGGTTGGCGTCATATCTGATAGGCATCAGGGCATACTTAATACCGTGCGAGAGCAGTTAGAGTGGTATGTGTAACACCTCTAGTGTTTTGACCTAGCACTAAAACTTGACATGTCATAATATGCATTGCAAAGCATTCATAAAGTAGGAAATTTTGAATGCATTCACTAAATAAGCTTTATTCCATAGTTGTTATTTTATGTGATGTAATGTGATTCAAAACTCTAAATAAAGATCATGACCACAAGGGTCAAATTTCATGTGATCATGTGAGACCATGTGTCAATTGACTCAAATAACCCTAATGGGTCATGTAACTGGTCAAAAATCATATTTAAGTAAAAAGGTAAACAAATCAGATTTGAATTCAAATTCAAACCATGAAAGTCCTTTTTGCCCCTTTTGTCTAATTCAAAATCCATTTGGAATTTGGGGTTGTGACAAAAAGCAAAGTTGAAGCTTATTTTATAAGGATCAACTTTGGCATTCAAAGTTTTTAAAGTTTACATATAAAATTTGGAGTAATTTTGAAATGATTCAAATGCTCTAATGCACCCCAAATTCAAATTTCAAAATGGAGGTAGAATTTGAAAATGTTCATTAAAGAAAAGTTGTAGAGTTTGAAAAGTTGAGCAACTTTCATTTTTGGACATTTTCAACTTCTTTAGAAAATTTGGGAGTAATTTGTAAAATGAACTCAGTGGCAATTCTATAATTTTGGGTGAACAGTACACGACCACCGCCCCACCGCCGGCGTCCTTTCTCCGGCCTTCCAGACGCGCCCATGGCCGCCCTCGGCTTTGCGCTGGCACGGGGTGCACACTGCATGTCGTTCTCGCACGCTCCTGGCCGCTCTATAAAGCCCCGACGCCGTCGTCCACTTTTCTTTCTCTTCTCTGTTTCCCGACACCGCCGCCTCAACTCCGGCGAGCTCCCCTCGCTTCCTCAGCCCAAACCAGCCTCGGCAAAGCAGTGTTCCAACTCTGTCTCCTCCTTGCGAACCCATCCCATCAACTGTGGTTGTCTGAGTCCACCGAGAATCGCCGCTAACGACTCTTCTTCCTCGCGGCCAGCATCATCCGGTGAGCTGTTGCCCTTGCTTGTTGTCTGTACAGCTTTGTCTCGATGCTGTAGTGCTTAATCCACTCTTGCTTGGTTGTTTTGCCCACTGCAGTCGCCAGAACGCCGTCGTCAACGAGGTCTGCTCTGTCGTGATCACTGTCACCGTCGAAACGCGTCACCATAGCTTCTCCGGTCTCGCTCATTGCTTCAACACATTCGGTGTGAGCCACTAATGCTTTCTGGACCCTTTGTTTCACCGTTACCGGCCTTGTTTTGTCGGCGTAACACTGCCATGCCACCGCGTCCACCATGGCCGGCGTCAGCCTTGTTCTGTGTCGTAATCAACCTCCGTAATGCCACAGATCGATGCATCTAGTTCTTGTGAACGTTTTGTTACTTTAGCCGTCGCCATTGGGCTCATCGTCGGCGAGTTAGCACCGGTCAGCGCTGTCGTCGCCACGGTCAAAGCCGGAGGTTAGGGATGACATGCGGGGGCCGGCTGTCAGTGAGAGAGAGAGAATAGTGAGATTTTGTTATTTCTGAATTTTGAATAGTGCAATAACTTTGGAAATTTATAAGAAAATAATTATAGCTCCAAAAATTCTGAAAATTTGTGTGTAGCTTCTGTACATGTTCTAGTATGGTTTAAAAATATGAAACTTGAAATTTAAATAAATTTTTAATGTTCAAAAATTCAGTTAATTAATTGATAAATGTGATTTCCATGATTTTTGTAGGCCACTGTATAACTTCAAAAATTATGAAATTATTTTGGTACACTAATTTGTCATGAGGAAGCTTACATAAAATTTTGAGGTCATTTGAAGCAAGTTCATTTTTGGGCTTATTTCCAAATTAATTCAAAAATGGATGAAAGCAAACCGTAAGTGTTAGTTTAGGGTTTGATCTTGTTTTGGTCATGTTTTATGACCAGTAGGGTTTCAAGATCAATTTGGTCAAGTCACTTGTGTGGTCCTTGATGGTAGAATTGCAAGTTGATTTTGTTGGCTTGCAACTGTACCGTGAAGGACAGTTGTACTCAAGGTGTTATTATATTTCATGTACCAAGAAAGCATCATGTTTACATTATCATCATGTTGAAGCATATGTTATTATTTCATGTAGAAACCAAGAGTGAACCAATCCTAGTTGAGCAAGTTGTGGAAGAATCCTCGGTTGTCACGGGATTCGATAATTGTGGTACTAATCCAAAACCCGAGATTGTCAATGAAGGCAAGCCCCGGTTTATGCATTAAACCATTACCTTGTTTACTTTGAAAAGTTTATCACTTATGTTACCTATTGCATTAAGTTGATTAATTCAAATGTTACCTACTTGATGCATTGCCTACCTTGTTAATTGTTTATCATCCTTGAAGATGATTTCATTTACAAAGGCGTAGAATGCTTAGTATGCTTTATGGTAGGTTTTCAAAGTAAAAGTTTCGATACAATCAAAGATGACATACTAGCCAAAGAAAGAAAGAAGATAGAATGAACTAGAGACTAGTCGGGTAACTTATCTTGAATGTTGGGTAACGTTGCTGACTATGTCGCTTAAAGGCCACTCATTGTGAATCTTCTGAACGAGACCCTTTGTAGTACTGGTCATATACTCCGGTAAGCCTACTTCGGCTAATCTGATACTAAGATGAATGCCCATGCACTAGGAGTGGAGAGATGGTGGGAGTAGCGTGTACCCTCGTGGCTGGAATGTGGCCGGATTTGAGGTGTGCTGTGCTCTCGGGTGACGTGGAGATGGCTTAATATAGGAGGATTTGGTAGCAAGGTTGATATATGCAAGATTAAGTTCTACATATGTCATGTGATAAGGAATCCCCAGCTAGGACTTGAATCAATTCGAATTGCCTGTGCTCCACGGATATGGAGACTCGATTCATTACAGAAGCAATGCAGGACTGGTGAATTATTAAAACATGAGAAAAAGAATGGAATGAGAAGGATTGGAATATGGGAAATGTACATTTAGTTTGAGATAATGAACTAAAAGGACTTAGGGGTAAAACTTGAAAATAGGATGAAGAATAGTAAGCTTTTGGCAAAGAACTTTTGAATCTTGCTACATCCTTACCTTGCCCCAACACCTGCATCTTTAAAGTCTTTCACCCCCTATTACGTCGGGTTAGTCTTGTTGAGTACTTTTGTAATCAGGGTTTGTTAACCCTTGTTGCACGTGAGTTGCATGCGCAGGCTTGTTTTGGTCCCTGCTGCATGTCTGTGTTCGAAGTCAATGATGATGAGGAATGATGAATGGCCTTTGGACAAGGCACTAGTTTGTATGATAAATAATGTTAATGTAATATTATCCCACTACTATGGTTGTATGACACTTATGGTTTTGTAAGTTTAAAACAACTGGTTTGTAAACTATGTTATCTTAAGACTTCCGCTATATTTCACTCTGATGTATATATTCGAATAAAATGTTGTAATCTGCAATGTCTATGATTGGGATCCTGTTCGGAAAAGATTCATGGATGATTCGGGTTTCCCGAGGACACCCGACAGACCTGTTAAGTTGTTGGGAACTCGTGTACGCTATCAGAGGTCTGTTGAGACAATGATAGGTGCACGTGGACCCGATTTCTTAGGAGGTTCTGCCACAGTATGCACCTTTGCACCATCGTTGGTGTACTTGACACCTTGCCGAGAATCTACTCCGGAAGGACGGTGTCAAGAAAAACTTTGATCTGTTCCAGGAGGCTGCTCAACAGCTTGAGGACAAGTACTTTAGGGAAAAGTTGGAGCAGGTCAGACCTGCATCAAATGCAGAAGGTAGACAATGGCTCACAGGTTTAATGAGGGATTTGGAGAAATGGACAAGAGCTCACGACACTGGTGGCTGGAGGTACAAGTTTTAGTGCAGCAACATGGTAGAGTCATTCAATAAGTTGCTATTGGGGATACGTGGTATGCCCGTGAATGCAATTGTTCAATTCACCTTCTATAAGCTTATTGCCTGGTTCAACGATAGACACGCCCATACATTGCAGTTGAGGAGTGATGGAGAGATATGGGCTCCGAAACCAAAGGCACGCCTAGAGAAGGCAAGAGAAAGGGCTGGCACACATGAGGTTGCATGCTTTGACCACACCATAGGGACTTATCAGGTCGAGCATAGGGATGGTACAATGTCCGATAGCGAGGTCCGAGAGTCGAGGATACATGTGGTTGTCCTCCAAGATTTCAAGTGCACTTGTGGTAAACCAAGGCAATACCACTTTGTATGGTCTCATTTAGTGGCAACAGCTAGGCATCACAACTATAATATCGAGAGGAGGATACCTCATGAGTTCAGTGTCAACACGCTTGTGAACACATGGAGCCCCCGCTTCGTGCCTTTCCGGGACCCTAGAGAGTGGCCTCCATATGATGGGCCGAAGTAAATTGCGGATCAAGCTTACCGTTGGAATAAGCGTGGATCAAGGCGGAGGACGAGGCATAGGATGGTTATGGATCAGATACCCGAAAGAACTAGGCGTGGGAGAGGAACTCCATTTGTTACTGATCCCGAGCAGTACGAGTGCGGCAAGTGCGGTAGACTTGGCCACAACTCACAAAGTTGTCATTGGCAGATTAGTGAGGTAGGACTATTGGTTTATAGTATTATTTTATATTTGTCTTCTTCATATATTTAATTATGCATGTCTCAATTTATGCTTGTATTTTTGTCAATTACTTATACATTTATAAGTTCATGTTTCATTGTACATTGCAATTCTAATTCATTCACTTTTTTTGTAGGATGGAGCAATTCCACCTGCTCGACCCGATGTACGAGGAGACCCACCAAGGACATCTCGTTGCGCTGGGGCAGGTAATAATCTATAAGTTTTATTCGTACATGTGTTCGTGAAGTAACATGTGACTATGTTTTATTCGATGCAGGACCTTCCGTACCTTCGTTCTAGGACCCACAGTGGGTTCTTAGACATTCGGTACGACAATAGGTACACTCCTTTCCTGCAAAGAGCTGGCCTGGATGTCATCTCCTTTCAGGTTCGTCGTGGGTTGCCCAAGTTCAACTCAGCGGCAATAACTGCATTGGTAGACAGGTATTAAAGTGAATCATTGCCTCCATTCATGGCCATTTGTTCATGCGATTAACTTTTTGATAAGTAATCTTGCTTGGTCTTAAATATAGGTGGCGGCCGGAAACTCACAACTTCCACCTACCTTTTGGGGAGATGACAGTCTTGCTTCAGGACTGTCAGAAGATGCTAGGCCTAAGGATTCATGGGAACCCAGTCACCGGGCAGTGCAGGTCAGAGGGCTAGAGAGCACGAGTGGAGGCCTTCCTTGGGTGTGAGCTTGGCGAGCAAGGGTCTCGCACTTCTAGAGTTCCCATCTCATGGCTACGTGTAGAGTTTGTACAGTGCCCCGAGGAGGCAGATGAGGAGATGGTTGGGTACTACTGCCGGGCGTGGATCCTACACCTTTTTGCTTGCATTCTCTTTCCCGATGCCACGGGTGACAATGCGTCATAGATGTGGATCCACTGCCTCAGTGACTGGGACCAGGTGGGTCAGTACAGCTGGGGCTTCTACAGTCTTGTGTTTTCTATACCGGCAGCTGTGCGAGGGGTGTCATCGGTCTACGGTGAACCCGTCACTTGGTGGATGCGTGTACCTATTACAGCTATGGATGTGGGCTTGTTTTCCAGTTGGTCGTCCAGAGGTTCTGACTCGTCGTGAGTGGTTCCAAGGTCAGCCTCCAAGTCGCCAGCCGACGTGGGCGTACCTTTGGGACCTAGTCAGGGTTCCGCACACGAGGATAGACCGGGCGTACATTGAGTACACGAACGAGCTAGATTCGCTAACGGCGTCTAGTGTAAGTAAATTTTATTTTCCATGCTGCTTTGAAAAGGATTAGTATACCATCTAACATCTTATTTGGAGATGTTGCAGGTGGAGTAGGAGCCATATGGTGGAGAGGACGCACTTCCTTTTCAGCTGAGCAACATCTGTGGGGCTGACGACTACTTCTATAGGATGAGGTGCCCTCTAATCTACTTCTATGCTGTCGAGTACCACCTGCCAGATAGGGTTGCACACCAATTTGGAGTGAGACAGCTTTGGCCTATGCCTCTGTTCTCGACTGGCGTTGACTTACACAAGTAAGTGGTTTGATATTTCAAATGTCTCATGATGATGGTCCATTTCTTATAATATGGTGCAACATACGTGGATTAATGTAACGATGACATACGTGCAGGTTGGATCATCAAAGGAACAAGAAGATTTTTGACTGGGAGAGGCACCACCAGTCCTACATTGAGGAATGGGAGGAGATGCATGACAACGTGGACGACAACAACGAGCCACACACGAACCGTGAGTTCAGGCGGTACCAAGCTTGGTACCAGCGTTCGACACAGTGCAGGCTTAGGCTACAGTGGACCGAAACTGACTACGCCGACATCGAGTCCTCCGATGATGAAGACACGGCGTACGACCAGTCAACTCGTGCAGGAAGGCAGGTGGAGGCAGGACCAATCTTGGATAGAGTGGTAAGCCAATCGTCTTATTTTGTTATGTTGAGTTACATAACAATACATTAGGCGTTCTTGGACCGACATTAGGAGTTATCTATTGTAGTTATTGCAACCTTCGAGCCGTATAACCCTTATAATAAGTTACATTCTTGTACAAAAGAAAACAAAACTAAATGTTATCTGTTCAGAAGTCTTATTATTGAAAACTTTGTTGCAGGGCAATACACTAAAATGCTCAGTTGAAGAGATCGAGCGCATTCGGCCGAGAGTCAATGACGACTACATACTTGGCTTCCTAGATGTAAGATTTAAAATATTCTTTCAAACAAATCATTAATACGTTATATTCTTTCAGTTAACATAGTTTTGTACAACAGAGGCTGTCACGTCATCTACGTCGTGCGGCTGGTCGTTGTGGTTGCAGGACAAACACGATGCATGACGTGTACGATCCTTCTGCAGGAAGAGGAGCCTTGGGTTCCTCTAGTCAAGCAGCTATAGGGGACGGGGACGAGGACGAGGAGGACGACGACAATGATGACATGGACAAGAGGCACGATGAGCTTGGGCCCTCTTAGCTCCATGACGCTCCATCGACTCATCCTACACCACCTCTAGGCACTAGGCGACGCCGTCCACGTGACCCTTACACTCCAAGCACCAGCGCTCTGGGTCACAAGGGTAGGGGCAAGAATAGGAGACAGTGAGGGACGTGGTAGGTGTTACTATGAACTATTGTGAATTTTGTATTTACTTTTCTATAACTATTCGGGACTATATGGACATTGTGGACTATTTGGACTTTGCATGACATATTATGTTGGTTGTGATATTCGTTGTGGTTGCATTATGCTCATTGGATGATTAAATGTTTCGAATATATATTGATGTCTCTGTTTGTAACTGTGGATGCTCCTAATACAAGACCGTATCTTACAAATTTTTTGCATGAACCTTTAATCATACTACACTTGTACAAAGGCACAAATGTAGTACACAGATTAACTATAAATTTATTACGTGTATAATCCAGGAAATATTGTACATACGCTTTGTAGAAGAATCTAGGATTACCAAGCAACAGTGAACGAATCTATGCTTTTCAGACAATAAACATAGACTTTTTAGATACACGGACAACATCGAATTATCACATCACTGATATAGACTTTTTAGATACACGGACAATATGCAAGGAAGTACAACTCTACTCTATCTCCACCATCCATCTTATGACTGTTTGATCCAAGGGCTGAGGTGAAGAGGCACACGGATCGCTGACATGGCACATTGAGAGGTCTCCATTCCTCCTCTCAACTTATAAATAACCACTCACTCCCTCTCATTCACACAAACAACAAGGAAGAAGAACACTCCTCAGCATTTGCTTCTGTTGCAGTACCAATGTCTGGAGGGTCGTCCAGAGGGAGAGGAAAGGGGAAGGAAACTACCTGGGGGTGGGAGGGTCTTCTTGGTCCCGATTTCTTTGAGGAAGCTCTTTATGAGAGGTTCTCAGTTGAGAGCAAAACTGATTTCACCAAAGAGGCACCACTAAGAGGATACGATGAAAGGAAAGAAGAGTGGTCAAAATGCATGCATGGTGAGGACTGCCTAGTGCAAATGTTCACCGAGGGAATAGATGGAGGTCGTCGTTTCTTCAAATGCCCGTGAGCATAGGTAATTGTTATTACTATTTGTTTTTTCAATATGTTTGTCTTGTATATCACTTACACGACATACTTATTGTAGTCTTCCTTGGCCAAAGAAAACTATGGGTTCAGTAGGTGGGTCGATCCTCGACCTATTTATCCGCATACGGAGTACATCTACTACCTACAGGACCGTATCTTTGATCTAGAAAGGGGAGTTAGCAGCGGTTACAAGGACGACAACAACAATGGTGCCGATTCATAGGAGGCACTCTGTAATGATCCATATTGCACCTACCCTAACCACAAGAAGAAGGGGCCTCCCCCGTCACCCCCGCCACCACCACCAACAACAACGGGAGGCTACTATGGAGAAGGTGCAACACAATTTGCTATGTGGCTATACTACTAGGATGACTTTATCTTTTTTTACATGTACCCAGGTTTAATTACCTAAGGCATGTTAGGTTTAATTACCTAAGGCATAGTTTAATTACCTAAGGCATGTTAGGTTTAGTCAAAGAAAACTCTGTACTCAGGTTCGGTACATGTAGTCACATGCCATTTAATGTGTGTCGTGTGTTGATTTCTATAATGTCGTACGTCGTTAAGTGTTTTTGCAGCACGTGTTCAAATTTAAATACGTCCGTATCATTAAGCAGAATATTAAGACCATTGATAATGAAAACAACCACATAATGAAAAGTTCAATACTATGCCACATTACACAACATATTAATACTACAACTACGTGCCGATAGTAGACATAGGGGCAAATGCACTTCCAAATCCTCAGTCTGAAACCGACTGAGTAAGCAACTCATCATCCGAGTATCATTCCTCTACTACAACCCTGTTGTTGTGGCTAGGCTCAACTGCCTTGCTCTGACCTGCCTGTCGCTTGTAGTAAGCGGCCTCCGCTTCATCTGTGGCCGCTACGGCCTGAGTGAAGAACGCGTCGTCATCCTCCTCTGCCTGTAAGCCCGCCTCTGCTAGAGCGATGAGCTCGCTCAGTCTGCCAATGTCGTCGTTAGCCTCCTGTGCTTGAATGCCCACCTCTGCTAGAGTGATGAGCTCGCTCAGTCTGCCAGTGTCGTCCTCATCCTCGTCTCCGTCATCACATAACACAATCGGTGATTAAACGGTGCGACTAGCTCGTGATCTATGGCCATCTAACTTCTTCTCCTCATACCATGCACGAGCCACCTCTGCAGCATGTTCCCCGCTACAACCAATTCCTTCATGTATAAAATGCAATCAGTTAGCAACGCAATTATATTACATTTAAAACCAGGCAACGAAAAAAAGGTTTTCAAGCACTCACTCCACATAATGTAGCAACATGCTCGTTCAAGACCTGCATCTGTACTCTTGTCTCCTCCCTTGCCTCATTCCTTGCCCTCTACTCCTCTAACGTCATCCGCCTCTCCAATCCCCATTTGTTAAGCCCAACATCGATCGGGTTACAAATACCGCGTTGTCTAGCAAACTCACGCATCTTTTCTTTGTGATGTTTAACGAATAGGTTGACGTAGTCAGGTCCATATCTCCTCTTCCGTGCAATTAGTTGCCTCTTCTTTAGTTCATCCAAGAACTTAGCTTGATCATCATAACATTCCCAACTGCATTTCCTAGTGCTTTGTTCAAAAGAATTATTATATCATATATGTCTTAGCAAAACAAACAAAATACGATTTCATGTTTACCAGAAAAATAGCGAACCTCATCATACTCAATCATATGGCCGTAATAATGGCATATTCCAAGCTTCGAAGGGACTAGGCTATAGTTGGATTTTACATCACATTCGCACATGACAGGAGGTGCTTTGTAGATTACCCATTCTTTCTTCTTTTCCTTAACTCTCCGCGGTTCTTCCGGCCATTGGTTCTTAGGACCATACAACCACTCCTTGAAACGACACTTCACCATTGAATACACCTAAATAATGAGACATTAGTACATGAACACATATAGCTTAAGATTTTAACACATACACTTTGCACTTACTTCATGCTTGTTTGAACACACAAACTTCAACGTATTCTCAGGGTTTATCACAACTCTATCTCCGCAATCGCACAGAGGAGGTTCCTCGAGTCGTCTAACTACGGCTAGGTGCTTCTCCTTAGCCGTCATTGCCGGAGGGTTAGGGGGTGGAACCCACCGCTTGAAGTGCTCACGTGGATCTCTCCCTCTAAACAAATCATCGAAAAAGAGGTACCTAGGATCAAACTTGTCTGCACCATCGATCCATTGAAAGAAAAAACACCTCTCATGGTCCTACACAACGAGATTCCAACAAAATATTAGTACCATACTTAAACAAATAAAGAAAAAGGATAGTACAAATAATTCCTTACATTAAACCGACTACATGTGTAGAAATAACGCGCGGCTGTGTTCGAATGTTTCGATTGAAAAACATGAGCCGGGAAATCACAGTCACAGTTATGGACAGGAAGGTCAGGAGGGACGGGGGCATCTTTGCTAGACGCGTCGGGGTATAATTCTCGAGGACGACCCCGTTTTCGCCAAAACTCCTCCCGAAACATTTCTTGCATCTAACAAAACGGATGTAATTTAACAAACATAAATAAAAACATCACAAAAAATATCAATGAGAACCATAACTACAATACAACCAATTTCGTTCTAAGAACCAAAAGCAGTTAACATTATACCATAAACCTAGAGTTTCTCATTTCATCCACAACAATGAACCCATAACATAACTACATACGGCTTGGTTTGCTAGCTTTTTTCACGTCATGGAATCAACCTTCGGTTGTATAATACATATATTGAGGGATACAATGAAACCCTAAGTGATGACGATTCTTTGGTTCAAAAATCCGACTAATATGTACAGAATCGATGCGAAAATAACAAGGAGGTGAGCGAGTATACCTTGCTCTCGAAGATCTACGGATCAAATCAAGGTTTTCAAGGTCCAATATGTCGATTCGTGAGGTAGGATGAAGTGGGGAGAGAAAAACCCAAGAGGGAGAAGAAAGAAGAGGAAGAACGCTCGGGAAAAAGGTTAGGCTGAGGTTAAATGTAAGGAGCTCGGTGCCAGTCACTCTGACGCCATGCCCCCTGGCAGGCTATTACCCCATGCCCAAGAGCTCGGCGCCAGTGGCGGTGGCGCCGAGCTCGGCGCCAGTCTCTGGCGTCGAGCGAATGGTCCATTTCATGAATTTTTTTTTTTTTTTTGCCAAGAGTCTATTTGTAAGAAACTTAAAAAAAAAGGATAAATAGTAAAAAAATTCGGTCTGTTTGCATCAATCTTCTTCGTCGGCGAGTCGGGGGAGAACGCCCAACGCCGCGCGCGGGCGTCAACCTCACGTGGACGGACGCAGGTGCGGCGCAGCTGGAGCGCACATGATGGACGAGAGACCGCGTGACGACCTTGCGGAAACGTACAAACCCATAAATTGTCATGCCGACGAGGTGAACGAACTCTGGCCGTGGTTATCTGATCAAAAACCTGGACAGTACCGGGGTCGAGACGTGGATCGATCAAATACCAACCAAAGAGTGGTCTCCTCTGGCTGACTGACTACGTACCTCGCTCGCTCTATCCGCTCGCGCTGCTTGTCCTCATGGAAGTGGAACAATAATCGTTGGGACCGGTGTCATTATTGGCAATCCCATCCCTGCATGTACGATAAAATCTTAAGGCTACACGTTGCAAGTTGACTAGGCAATAACAGGCTAGCAACGGGCTGGCAGTGGCAGATGCACTGAACAACACACCACACCCACATGCCTCATTGCCGTCTCATCAGAAGGCCGTCAAGGAAACAGGGCTCCTGACCACCGTAGCCGAAGGGTACGGTCCTTTTACCATTCCCTCTCGCAGCCTCTCTCGTCCCTGCGGCCACCCCGCGGATATATATGTATATATAAGCGCGAGCGCGCACGGCACTGAATGGTCACACCAGCACCACCTTGAGCTCCCAGAAAGACACGCAATAGCACTGGTGCTGCAGATTTCTTCGTATCTGGCCTTAGCTCACCCAGCTTTGGATCCCCACCAGGCCACTACCGCACCTGCATCGATCGATCATTCGATCTCATCTGTAGTAGCCGAGGCCCTCGTCACCATGGACCTGCACCACGTCGAGGACGTGAGGCCGCGGGACCACCACCAACAACAACAACAACACCAGCTCGTGTTGCGCGAGCGCGGCCGGCGAATCAAGGCTGCCGCGGAGCTGGGGCTGGCGCGCTCATCGGCATCGCGCGGCAGGCAGTGGAGCCGTGCGCTGGGCCTGGGCCGCCGCGCCCTCGTTGTGCCCCCGGAGGAGGAGACCTCGACGGGCAAGCGGCAGCAGGCGCCGAAGGAGGCGACGCCGCCGCTGCAGGGGCGAGGGGATCATGAAGACGACGACGACGAAGAAGATGAGGTGGTGGTGGAGGAGAAGGTGGCGCTGCTGCGGCAGCTGGTGCCGGGCGGCGAGGGCATCGCCGTGGAGGGTCTGCTGGAGGAGACGGCCGACTACATCGCTGCGCTCAAGGCGCAGGTCGGCGTCATGCGCGCGCTCACCTGCCTGCTGCTGTCCGGTTCCGACCTCGACGACGCGCTGCGGCCGGAGTTGTCGGCTGCTGGCGTCCTCACGCGGGAGAAGCCCATGTGAGATTCACAGCAACGAACGTCACTCCTGGCCTTTCTCGCATTCCCGTAGTGAGACCGCCAGCCCCAACGGCAACGGCCTTGGGTTCATTGCGGAAAAAGGTTCAGTTTTGTCCGAGGGCATGGAGAGGAAGGAGATGCTTATCGGAGCACATGGGACCATAGCTCGTGTAAAAAGAGAAAAGAAAAAATTCACGAAAAAAAGGTAGTTGCAGCGAGCCGGCGATGACCTCAATCACCTCTTTTTCTATACGGGAAAAATCCAAAAAAAAAGAGAAGCAAATCTAATGGTTTGCATGGACTGACTGTCGAATCCAACGGAAGAAAAAAAAAATCATGTGTTCAGAAGTCTTGAAACACTCGAGTATCGTTTAGCTTTTTCGAAAACACGAGAAAAACATATCTAAACAAGTATTTTGAAAACTTACTCGAAGGCGTTTTCCTAAAAATTGTGTGGAGTTCACAGCTGGGATAGGATTGTGCAGCATGACGATGCCATGCTCCATCATGGCTCCGGACCTGTACTTTTTGTTCATGATTGTACGGTGGACACGGCAGGAATCACCTTTTGCCGAGCAGCGTCTCTAGAACGCAGCGCACCTCTGCGCCGCGTGTTCGTGCCCGTGCCACTACTGCGGTACTGTCAACGGTCGTCGCTGCCTTCACATGTCCTACGGGCAGTCCCGCCTCCAACTCATTTGTTTGTCCGCATACTCATGCACAAATCCAATCATCTATACTTATATAAAAAATAAATTGTTATATCTGCAAATCTGTGATCAACATCTTATACTTCAAAAATTTGTGCAACGATAATAATTTGTTGGTTCTACATCCCCTACAAAGAGAAAACCAAAACACAAAAAGCTATGACTAAACAGTCTAAACTTCTGTAACATGCATCAGGACAGTATACAGGCGCTGGTTGTCACAGGACAGGGCAGACACTGTCAGGGCCCAAATTCACCCCTCTCGCCGTGGGGCACGATGCCAGCGGGCAGTGCTCCCCGTCCGCGCGCCCGGCCACCAGCTGATGCAATGTTTCGGTTCTCCATCGACAGCGTGAAGTAGAGGAGCACCCCCATGAACGCCACGCCGGCGTCCAGCGCCGCCGAGAGGATGTAGTTGTACCGCTGCCACCACCGCTCCCTGTACCGGAAGACGAAGAAGTTGAAGGCGACGCCGATTAGCAGCTACGCGTTGTAGTTCACGGCCGTCGCGACGATGAGCACCAGCAGGTTGACCATCCGTATCCAGCGCTGCGCCGGGAACGCCCTGTGGAGCGCGTACACGACGGCGGGGCCCGCGGCGCCGGCGAGGAAGAACGACGACACGGCCGTCCAGTCAAGGGTGAAGGCGCCGAGGCCGAGGCCCCTCATGCCGGAGCCCAGCTGCTGTGCCGTGACCGACTTGGAGAAGATCCAGCAGAGCCAAGACACCGCGTACCACAGGAAGCTGCAGGCGAGCGCCACCAGGAAGAACTTGGCCCGCGACATCCTCCTACGTGAGCCATCGGCGGTGGGCTCGTCCTCTTTCTCGTGCAGTGCGCGGAAGAGGGACACCTGTACGAGCGTACCGGGCCACAACATGTGCGCGGGCTCCACCACGTTTTTGCGCATGAGCCCCGCCCAGCCGTACCCGAGCACCTGCGTGGTGATGATGAGCAGCCACGCCGGGAAGAAGGAGATGGACCGGCGGTAGAAGGCGCGGATGATGTCCACGATCATGACGGCGTAGGCGGAGCCATTGCCGAAGGCGCAGCCGGCGTTGGCGAAGATGGAGATGAGCACGTGCTCCTTCATGTTGAAGGGGCCCGGGTTGAGGCTCCACTCCCCGCCGCCGACGCCGAGGAGCGCGGGGGCCTTGAACTTGCGCGCCGGCAGCACGCGCTCGAGGAAGTGGCCCAGAGAGAGCGAGGCCACCTTCACGGTGATCTGCGTCACGATGATGGGCTCGGTGCGGTACGAGAAGAACTGGTTGAGGAAGCTCAGGAGCACGCAGGAAGGACACAAAGCCCGAGCGCCCACATCCGGAACGTCCACACCGGCAGCGTCGTGTCGTCGCCGGTCGGCAACGTCATCTGGACCTCCTCTATCGGCGAGGCATCCTCGTCCTGCTCCCCGTCCCCGGGGCCACGCTCGATGTCGACTATCTGGACCATCGTGGATCGTGGATCGTGGACGTGTGCTTGTTTGGTTGCGGCGGTCTGCAGAGACGTGAGACGTGAGACATGGACATATATATAGTTGTGCGCGCGGTGCAGGGTTTGGGTGTGCGAGAGCGAGACGGACTCGGGAGGCTGAGTCCGAGGTGGCAAGAGCAACCGGACACAGCGTGAGAGGCTGAGGGCCTGTTTGGTTGGAGACTGCGTGACTTGCCTGGTAAAATGTATTGCATGAAAGTTGTCTGGAGTTTCAATGAAATTTGCCTCACGAGGCAAGTAGAGAGACGATGTGTTTGGTTAAAAATCTGTGCCTGACAAGTTTAGTAAAGAGAGAGAATATATTTTCTTATATATACAACTAATATTGTTAGAGTAATATACACTATAATAATATATTAGAATATAAATCAATGATTTTTATGTATATAAATAATATACATAAAAATATAATTATTTTTAATATTTTATTTATAACAATTCGTGCAGATAATTATGGAACAAATAGAAATTAAACATAGCAATAATGACACCGTGATAAGCGATGTTGAGTGATAGAATAGAAAACAGAAAAAAAAAAAGAACAAAACGTAGATGACATCATTTCACCGAGAAGCTAAAGAAAAAAAAAAAGGAAAGAAAGATGGAAGAGGCGTCATACAGTATTAATTATCACCAGGCAACCTGCTCCTATACCCAGGCGCTCATTTTTTTATGGCCTGGCTGTGGCCGCCCTTGCCTGGTCCAGGCGTGTATCCAGGGTTCAAAGCAAACGCAGTACAGGCAACCTTCAAGCAGGTGTTTGCTCAGACACGATCGATCCAGGGTGCAATCCAAACAAGCCCTGAGAGCGTGCAGTGTCCGAGACGATTTGAACCGGGACCTCAAATTCATTTGTATAGTTTACAAAATTTTGAAACCAAACACATCCAGAGGTCATCCAAAGATGTATTTTTCATAAAAATTTGAGATGCAAACACATGAAAAATCAAATGTACTCCTAATTTGAGTTTACACATATGGTTGTTTTCTACTCCCTCCTTCCCAAATTACAAGTCATTTTAATTTTCTTGAGAGTCAAAGCATCTTAAGTTTAACCAAATTTATATAATAAAATAATAACATTTATGATACAAATAAATATTATTAGATTCTTCAATAATTATATTTTCATAGTATACCTATTTAATGTCATAAACCTTTGTAATCCTCTCTATAATTTTAGTCAAATTTGAAATGCTTTGACTCTTCAAGAAAGTTGAAACGGCTTATAGTTTGGGACAGAGGGAGTAGATAAGATTTGATGAGCCTGATTTTTTTTTTGTTTGAGGCACTACCACATAAAGCATTTGCGAAGGCGGTGAAAAAGCATTTTCAGAGACAGGGGCAAATAATCACTATTAATTAATCATCCGTTTTCAAAGGCGTGCTTAAATGCTCAAACAAGATAAATCTTTGTGACTTGAGTGCTAAACCAATGAAGTCCCACACATCGACCCATCGATCGACCCACTAATCACTGTTGTGGTTACGAACCCACGACACCACCTAAGGAGCAAAATCAGATAGTTCAAAAGTCAGAGGAGGCTAAAACTAGTTTCCTTATTGTGGAGACAACTCGGACTTTAAAACTAACTCCAAGTGTCTCTTTTATATCATTCCGTATTGATAGGAATAGAGATTTTGATGAAAAAAATCCACCATTCTTCAACTAGATCTCCAATTATTGTTATCCCTTATTTTGGGTTTCTAGTTAGCTAAAGATAGAAAGCAAATATGACTCTCCAAAGCATGCACAAAATATTAAGAAGGTGTTAGAAGGTGAAACATATATAGAGAACGATTTTTCTTTAAGTGGCTCTCCAGATGAGGCTCTAAAAGAGTAAGTTTAAAAAAGACTCTTGACGCACTCTAACAAAAATTTAGGGATATTAAATGGACTTTTCCCCCAAATTCCACATGTGCTTCTCTTCTTTCTCGTCTCACATCCGTCGTAAAACTTACCCAATCCAACAAGCATATGCACGGGCCATCGATGTTGGTTTGCTCTAGTAGAACTCCTATATATTAGCCTTTTATTTAAAATAAGTTATGAGATGGCCCGGGCCGGTTGAAACAACGTTGTTCCTTCTCCTTTCTGTGGCTCCACGACATTTAATCCTCTGTCTCTCTGTGCGTGCGTCTTCTTTTTCAAAAATCCTCGAGTTCTGAAACTACCACTTGTCCATATATATCCTTCTTACCGTTGTAAGCCCTTATTTAGTTGGATCCCAAAATCCAAAAAGTTGCTACAGTACCTATTACATTGAATGTTTACGGCCCGTGCATGGAGCACTAAATGTAGACGAAAAGAAAAACTAATTGCACAGTTTAGTGGGAAATTGCGAGACGAACGTTTTAAGCCTAATTAGTCAATGTTTGGATACTATTTGCCAAATAAACACAAAGGTGCTACAGTAATCCTAAAATTCAAATTTTGCGAACTAAACAAGGGCTAACTTGTAAGGTAAATTAGCATTTGCATTGACCTTAACACCCCCGGCACCGGCAGTGTTGTGACGAACGCACGACGCTGCCAGAGCTTTCTGGTAATATATAATCTGGTCTGCCTGATCCACATCCAGATCTCACTCGCGTCCTTCCGCTTCTCCACTTCAGCCATGATGGACTCTTCGCCTAGCTGGACCCCTCTAGTACGGTATGGACACGCCACCAATACGAAGACGAACACAAGGCCTCGATTCGTGAAGCGCTACAGATTCACATCTAGATCCACATCCAGATCTGCGTTGCGCTGCATCCTAAGAGAAAAATACTATTCTACCTTATAATTCACGGTCTTATACGAGCGAACAGGCTCCATACGGCTACACTGCACTACACACGTGACTAGTGCAGCAGCAACGAGGCAACCGACGAGTTGACCGGATTATTCTACGCTGCTAGCGCGCGGCGCGATCCACATGACGTAGGGAGAGCAGGAGACGTTCTCTGGCCCAACTCGAACCGCACCGATAACTGTTTCTCACAAGGCGCGTATATGTTCGTAATTTATGAATCAAACAAAACTAGGGCCCTCTTTGTGCCTGACCTGAGGTAGTGCCAGGCAGTACACATGATGACTTTTAAATCGTAATGCATTGACTTTGTTTGGAGCTTGCTTCACGCCATTCGTTAGGCTGAGCGATACTCCATCCGTCTATAAAAGCACGTAAGTAAAATTTAGTCTCTATCAATATTGCATCGGACGTTGGATAATAATTAGAAGTATTAAATATAAACTAATTACATAAATAAAGACTAATTCACGAAGATAAACCTATTAAGCCTAAGTAGTCTATGATTAGCGAATGTGATGCTACAGTAACCAAATACTAATCATGGATTGATTAGACTTAATAAATTTGCCTCGTAATTTAGTCACGATTTATGAAATTAGTTTTATTATTACCTCATGTTTAGTCATTCTAATTGATATCAAAACATTCGATGTGACTGGAGATCCAAACACCGCCTAAATTTAAACTCTATCCCTTATTTAGGAAAAAAAATCGAATTCTACATTTTTTTTCTAGGCAGGCAGAGGCTAGCTGTCAGGTGTCTCAAAGGGGATTTTGGCTCGTGGGATGCACCGGCGTGGGGTGGCTGGCTACTGCATTGGAGAGAAGAAAGTATAATTTTGCGTGGCTGCTAAGTTTATGTCGAAAAGATAGACTTGTATCTTTTTTTCCCACAGAGGTAGTATTTCTAATGGGCTAAACATGCATACGAATCAATATATACCCGATTACACAAGGAAAAGAACGTGTAGCCTGCTTCCTGCAATATACAGAAGGTTCGATTTGCCCTCCAAACTTGTCTTTAAATTTGGCAAAAGGGCAGATCCAGTGCCGAAGGCTCCTACATAAGTGAGGTCTGGGGAAGAAAAAAACCGAGGCAAGCATTCATCTCTAAATCTACGGAGAGGCTGCTTCGAACTCTCGCAACTTGTCACTAAATTTAAAGAGAAAAATTTTGTTGCAGGACACTATTCAAACATGTAATATGCTGTTGGACACCACCAAAAGCATAATATGCTTAGTATAATTACAAAAACATGTACAATTGTCGTAACACACTGTACCAATTATTTTATTTAGTTTTTTGTATTAAGGAAAGAGAAAGCGGGAGAAATAACTTTTTTCTTACTCATCTTCGACTTCCGACTGTTCACCAATTTTTGCCGTAACACAATAGCGCCGCCTTCTCACGTCCTCAACTAGCGCCGGTATGGACCAAATAAAGCTGCAAAAGGCATGCCTCTGTGGACACACAGAACAAGTCTCTTTTATGGTTTTGGAAAGGCTTCGGAGCAAAATTGAGAAAGTTTGGTCAGTACACATAGGCACTCTTAAGAATTTAGGCATTTTATGTTAAAATTAATCCACAAAAATAATAGCAAATTTGTGACGACAGATATGTGAACGTGTGTGATTTTACTATTACTCAGATTAACAGCAAATATGTTCACGAACATCATACTGATCATAGCAAAAAAGAGATTGAATTTAACCAATTTCAGAATGGAGATGTACCCTGCGGAGGGACCCATGCTCAAGGCACTGGTGGCTCCAGTCTCACTCATGGTGAGTTGCTCGAAGTCGTGGGCCACAGTCGGTGCAAGAAGATGTACGTAGTGCCGTTACTCGAACGTCCAACGGGAAGTAGACGAAGCCAAACCGAGGAATACTATGGGCCAAGAATTAATTGATTTATTAAATAAAATATGGACCTAAACCCATATAATATTCAACAATCCTACTAAATTCTAGGGTACATAAGAAATGCTCTCAATTCTTTCTATCGTTTGATATAGCAGTGTTTCGATGGAGACTGTTGGAAATATGTGCCTAATATACATTCCAGATTTTGTTTGGAGGAAAAACTCATAGATAAAAAATGATGCAAGCATATAACACAAGTAAACAGGCAACATACTGACTAGAACAGGATTGCGCGAGGAAATTACTCAATGATCCCGCGCAAAACGTAGTCGAACGTGTTGAAGTAGATGTTGCAGATCACCAAGCGGTCGCGTGTAGACGCTGCCCAAAAACCTGATTGCCGCCCCGTGCAGGAGTCTCGCGGCAGTGGTTTCGGAGATCCCGCTCTCTTCAAGTCCGGTGCACGCCGAACTCAAAGGTCGACGAGGCGCAGCAGCGAGAAGCTCAGCACAGCGAGTGGGAAGGTGAGCGTGTGAATCCGTGCCCTTCAACCAGAACGTCTCCTAGTTTTATAGGCCTTCATAGTGCATCAATTCTCTTCATCAAGCAGTAAAACTGCCCAATTTAATGACAGAAAATGCTGCAATCAAACAGCAGAAATTGACACACCTTATTACTGTTTAAAACGGCAGTTTCAATCACATTGAAGCGCCATTACGCTCAGCATAAAAAAATAGAAACTGCACAAATAATAGCCTGCTGTACACGTACGCGTCGCGCTCGTCGCAAGTCACAAGTCACGCGATTTTTCACGCGAAAAATGCGCGCGAGCTGCGCGTGCGTGTAGCAACAGTCTCCTTCTCTCTCATTTTCACCTATTTTGCATAGAGAGGAGACTCCCATATTTAAGCAAGGCAACCTCTCCTTGAATTAGCAATATGGGACTATAGGTTGTGCATGCTTTGGAATTTTTAGATTAGGCCAAACATGGGCCTAAATCCAACAATCCCCCACCAATTCCAAAGCTGCTGTACTGAACATTCTTTATATATACCAGATTTTCAGTATAAGTCTCGTACGGGTTGAACTTACGTCTAGATCAACCAGGTCCATCTTCCAGCAGCTTGTGAATGGACTAAGCCTTGAATTCATAGCTTTTTGCTGTCAGATTTCTCTTGAAGATTCAACTGGTACTAGGCTGCAAGAACGCCAAGTCCAAACGGAGTTTTTAAAGGTCTTGCTCCTCGATCTTCTCATGAGCTTTCCAAAGAGTACCCCACTCTCATGAACTGCGGCCTAACAGTTTAGCTCATATAGGTGTATTTATTTTAGGTATCCTGTAGGACGATACCTTTTCCCTCGGTGGACACTAGAATACATTAAGGCATAATAGCCAGCCTTCCATATAGAAGAGAGTACATTTCATGGAACATGGGTAATTTTATTTTTTTTAAACAGTCTGTACTCCCTGTTACAACAGTAACTTATTTTTCTCATTTTCCAAATCAGGGATCTCCTATCAAAGGAAATGAGTTGCCATTACTTTGCAACTAAATGGGTCTCAACCCCATGTCCATGTTTGCAACAGAAATCGCTGTCCGTGCAAGCCCTTTTGTAAAGGGATCTGCGAGATTTTTCTCACTGCGAATATAATTCACAGCAATTACTCCGGAGTTTTTCAGCTTTCTAACAGTTTTAAGCCTCTGCTTCACATGTCTCGAGGACTTTAAATTATCCTTAGTACTTATAACTTTGATCAATACCGTTTGGTTGTCACAGTACATAAGGATTGTCGGAACTGTTTTCTCTACCAGTGGCAAGTCTATGAGTACCTCTCTTAGCCACTCGGCCTCAACAGTAGCCGTGTCAAGTGCTACAAGCTCAGCTTCCATGGTCGACCGCATCAAAATGGTCTGTTTACATGACCTCCATGTAATTGCAGCACCTGCTAGTGTAAACACATAGCCACTCGTGGCTTTAATTGCATCCGCATCAGAAATCCAGTTGGAATCACTATATCCTTCCAATACAGATGGATAACCAGTATAGTGAATTCCATATTCAATTGTACCTCTCAGGTAACGTAGCACTCTCTCCAGTGCATCCCAATGATCCTTCCCTGGATTAGAAGTAAAACGACTTAATTTGCTCACAGCAAAAGATATATTAGGACATGTTGCACCAGCGAGATACAAGAGGGACCCAATTATTTGTGAATATCTCAAATGGTCCAACCCTTCGCCTTTATTTATCCTTAGCTTTACACTAGCATCGTAGGGCATAGGGGATACTTTGGCATTCTCAAAGCCAAAGCGACACAGTATTTTTTTCCACATAATGAGATTGATTTAGAATAATCCCATTCTCATTTTTGATATACTTAATATTCAGGATAACACTTGCTTCACCCAGATCCTTCATGTCGAAGCATGAAGATAAGAATGATTTGACCTCGTCAATCACAGCAGTGTTAGTCCCAAATATGAGTATATCATCCACATACAAGCACAAGATCACTGTTTGACCCCCACCATGGCGATAGTATACACACTTATCTGCTTCGTTTACAACAAAACCAGCAGAGGTTAAGGTTTGATCAAATTTTTCATGCCATTGTTTGGGTGCTTGTTTTAGGCCATATAATGATTTTAACAATCTATAAACTTTACCCTCCTGTCCCTTAGCCACAAAACCATCAGGTTGCTCCATATAGATTTCTTCCTCCAACTCTCCATTAAAAAAAGTTGTCTTTACATCCATTTGATGAATGTGTAGACCATAGGAAGCAGCTAACGCAATGAGCACCCTAATGGTGGTTAACCTAGCCACAGATGAATAGGTGTCAAAATAATCTTCACCTTCTTTCTGGGTAAAGCCTTTGGCCACAAGCCTCGCTTTATATTTTTCAATCGTGCCATCTGGTCTCATCTTTTTCTTAAAAATCCACTTACATCCAATAGGTTTGCACCCAACAGGACGTTCAGTGATTTCCCAAGTCTCATTTGTCATGATGGAGTCCATCTCGCTATGGACTGCCTCTTTCCAATAGTTAGCATCCGAAGACGCACAAGCATCAGCCAGAGTCGTAGGCACGTCATGCACAAGGTATACAATAAAGTCATCTCCAAAAGATTTCTGAACCTTTTGTCTCTTACTCCTGCGCGGAGTGATGTCTGAATTGTTATCCTCCTCATTATTCTCTCGCAGAGGTATGTTCTCAACTTGTTCAGAGTTAGGAATGATTGCATCCAGATTTTCTAAAGTACTGCTACTTGGTCTCATAGGAAAGATATCCTCAAAGAAAGTAACATCCTTAGACTCCATTATTGTATCTACTATAATCTCTAGAGTATCGGATTTAACTACCAAAAATCTATGGGTAGGACTATTCTGAGCGTATCCTATAAAAATGCAATCGACTGTTTTTGGCCCAAGTTTCCTTTTCTTCGGCTCTAGAATGTTGACCTTCACCAAACATCCCCACGTTCACAGAAAGTTGACATTGGGTTTTCTGCCCCTCCATGCCTCGTATGGAGTTATGTCACTTCTCTTGGTGATAACTCTATTGAGCACAAAATTTACAGTCAAGATTGCTTCCCCCCACCACATCTTTGGCATACCGACACTCTCTAATAAGGCGTTCACCAAATCTGTAAGTGACCAGTTTTTCCTCTCAGCTACACCATTTGATTGTGGTGAATAGGGTGGTCTAAATTCATGGATAATCCCATGCTCAGAACAGAAATTAGAAAAATCATTAGAGATATACTCTCCTCCCTGATCATCTCTAAGTCTCATAATCTTCTTTTCTAACTGGTTCTCAACCTCTACCTTATATATTCTAAAATAGTTCAGCGCTTCATCCTTAGACTTCAGCAAGTAAACATAACAGTAACGTGTTGCATCATCAATAAAAGTAAGAAAATACTTTTTCCTCCTTTAGTCAAAACACCATTCATCTCACATCAATCAGAATGGATCAAATCTAGTGGTGCCAGATTCTTCTCAGACTCTAATGCCTTAAAAGGTTTTCGAGGTTGTTTTGCTTGCACACAAGTTTGGCACTTAGAATTCTTGACTATGTCACATTTAGGAATTAACTCAGATCTGGACATTCTAGCAATTGTATCAAAACCAACATGATAGAACCTCGAATGCCATACATCAGCAGAATTTTTATTCAAACCAGTAGTAATATTCAAACTATAACAAGAATCCATAGTACTTAGGTAGAACAAGCCTCTGCTGTCATAGCCTTTTCCTATAAAAGCCCCAAATTTAGACTCTACAACTTTATTCGACTCGAATACTAGCTTATAACCACTCCTACACAGGAGAGACCCACTCAGCAGGTTCTTGTTTATCGCAGGTGCGTGCTGGACATTCTTCAATTGGATGGTTTTCCCTGAAGTGAGCTTCAGATCTACCGTACCAACACCAAGAACAGAAGCATGCGTTTCGTTTCCCATTAGGACGCTGGAAGTCCCTGCTGCCTGATATGAAGAAAATAATGAAGCATCAGAACACATGTGAACATTTGCACCAGTATCAACCCACCAGTCGATAGACTGAAATGCAGAATAAACAACAGGAGATTTACCGTACCCTCCTGAAGTCGAGGCCTCGCCAATGGTCACATTAGTGAACTTTTTGCTCAGTTCAGTGGTCCTGTCCTTGCGGTCAGGACAATCCTTGGCAAAGTGACCAGGATTACTGCACACAAAACAGGTGAGATTCTTCAGATCCTTCTTCTCTGTTTTCTTCTCTATTTTCTTCTTTTTAAAGCTAGTAACCTTATTCGCCTTAGGACCCTTCTTCTTGTTAAATTGTTTCTTGTTTTGAACAAAATTGGCACTGTTCTACACGTTCTTCACCTGCACATCTTTTGCCCTTGCCTTCTCTTCCACATCAAGAGCTACAATGAGATCTTCAATAGAAATCTCTTCTCTTTTGTGCTTCAGAGCTGTAGCAAAATCACGCCACTCTGCAGGAAGTTTAGCAACAATCGTTGCTGCAACAAACTTTGGAGGTAAAGCACATCCCAAATGTGCAATCTCGCCAATCAGAAGTTGGAGGTCGTGTGCTTGAGTTACAATTGATTTAGCACTGTCCATGCTGAAATCAAAGAACTTTTCACATACATACAGCCAGCGACCGGCTTCGGCTTCTGCATATTTTTGCTCCAAATCCTCCCATAGCATGGTGGCCGATGAGTAATTCATATACACATCATAGAGTTGATCCGCCAAAATGGTGAGGATGCAGCCCAATGCGGTGTTATTCGCATTCTCAAACTGCATGGTCTGTTCCTCTGTGATGGGAACACAGGGTATATCACCCACCACAGCCCCAATGACATGAGCCAAAACTTGGCCCTTGTCTACCATCTGCGGAAGTTCTCACCTCCAAACCTCTCAGGTTTCATGGCATCAGATGCATTATTTGCCATTGCTAGATCACAGAAATAGGCACAATTAGGTTTTTGGAATGTTGGAAATATGTGCCTAATATACATTCCAGATTTTATTTGGAGGAAAAACTCATAGATAAAAAATAATGCAAGCATATAACACAAGTAAACAGGCAACATACTAACTAGAACAGGATTGCACGAGGAAATTACTCAATGATCCCGCGCAAAACGTAGTCGAACGTGTTGAAGTAGATGTTGCAGATCACCAAGCGGTCGCGTGTAGACGCTGCCCAAAAACCTGATTGCCGCCCCGTGCAGGAGTCTCACGGCAGTGGTTTCGGAGATCCCGCTCTCTTCAAGTCCGGTGCACACCGAACTCAAAGGTCGACGAGGCGCAGCAGTGAGAAGCTCAGCACAGCGAGTGGGAAGGTGAGCGTGTGAATCTGTGCCCTTCAATCAGGACGTCTCCTGGTTTTATAGGCCTTCATAGTGCATCAATTCCCTTCATCAAGCAGTAAAAACTGCCCAATTTAATGACAGAAAATGCTACAATCAAACAGCAGAAACTGACACACCTTATTACTGTTTAAAATGGCAGTTTCAATCACATTGAAGCGCCGTTACGCTCAGCATAAAAAATAGAAACTGCACAAATAATAGCCTGTTGTACACGTATGCATCGCGCTCGTTGCAAGTCACAAGTCACGCGATTTTTCACGCGAAAAATGTGCACGAGCTACACGTGCGTGTAGCAACAGTCTCCTCTCTCATTTTCACCTATTTTGCATAGAGAGGAGACTCCTATATTTAAGCAAGGCAGCCTCTCTTTGAATTAGCAATATGGAACTATAGGTTGTGCATGCTTTGGAATTTTCAGATTAGGCCAAACATGGGCCTAAATCCAACAACTGAAAGGTCCTAATATGGCTAGAGGGAGAGTGAATAGCCTATTTGAAAATATACAAGATCACTAGAATAATTTGATTAGTATGACAAATAGCGAAATACAAACTTGATCTATCTCTACAAGGGTTGCAAGCCACCTATCCAACAATTCTAGTCACTATAATCACTAGGCATACAAATGGCTAAGTCACTACTCACTAAGAGCTCTCATACTGGCTACACTAAAGAGCTCCACTAGATGATCTTAAGCTATAAAGCAAGCTCTCAATTCTAGCTATACTAAAGAGTTTGTTACAACTACTTTGCGAAAATGTAAAAGAGTGAGTAGGGTGATTATACCGCCGCATAGAGGAGTGAACCAATCACAAGATGGATATCGATTCAATCATCGGGAGAATACCAAGGGCAAGAGACAACTAATTTTTCTCCCAAGGTTCACGTGCTTGCCGGCACGCTAGTCCCCATTGTGTCGACCAAAACTTGGTGGTTCAACGGCTAAGAGGTGTTGCATGAACCTCATCCACACACTTGGACACCGCAAGAACCTACCCTCAAGTGAGATAACTCAATGACACGAGCAATTTACTGGAGCTACCTTGTGGCTCTCCGCCGGGGGAAGGTGCAAGACCCCTCACAATCACTGGAGCTGGCCACGGACAATCATCAACTCGTGTCGAAGCTCCTCCACTGCTCCAAGCCATCTAGGTGGCGGCAACCACCAAGAGAAACAAGAAATCCACAGCCATAACGATCCCCAAGTGCCACTAGATGCAATCACTCAAGCAAATGCACTAGCAATCACTCACAATCTCACTATGATGATGAATCAATGATGGAGAGGAGTGGGAGGTGTTTTCTTAGGCTCATAAGGATGTCAAGTATGTCAAAATGCCAAGAGAGTCATCCCCAAGCCGGCCAAACACTATATATAGACATCCCCAAAGGAATAGAGCCGTTAGACTCTCACTGCTACTTTTCACGGGGTGACTAGATGCGCAGATGGATGTGACTGGGCGCACACGCCCAGCGTCTAGATGTGTCTCCTCCATTCAACCTCCACCGCACGATCTCAATGGCTAGAATCTAATCCCCAGCAGTTAAGTCATGACCGGACGCTCCGTATACGCCAGTTGACGCTCGAGCCCTCAGCGTTCGGTCGTTTACAGAGAGTAACCAGGGCACGAAAATACTAACCGGACATGTCAAGTCAACGTTGACCTAATGGCCCCTAGTGTCCGGTCAGCTCACAGTGTTTACATGCGCGCCTACCGAGCTGACGTCACCGTACATCACACTTTACCTGACGCTGCACCGTTGCGTTCGATCGCCACTCGCGTCACCTGTGTAGAAGATGACCGAATATGCAGGTGCGTGAAAACATATGTCCGGTCGCTCTCAGCCAGCCACACTGCTTTGCCTAAAAATGATGGGATGCGGCGCTAGAGTCAGGTCCAACATCCGGTCAGGTGTGAATGGGGTTTTTTATCATCTTCACCTGAAAAGGGTTTATCATAAACCATGTTAATTAAATATGGGCGTAGCTCATAGCCAAGTGTTAGGATAGGTTTGAAGACTCTTTTGTCTGTAGGCTTGCACTCATGGGTCCAACATATTGGTAGATAGGGGTGGATTCTAGATCCATGGTAAAAAGGAAAAGATAAAAGAATAATGACACAAGAATAAGCTAGGTTTGAAGTTAACACAACAACCGTTTCCCCGGCAACGGCGCTAGAAATGCTTATTGGTATAAATTAATGTACACAGAATAATCTGCAAGTGTACGCATATTATACTAATGTAGCACTACACCGAGAGTACCCAGTTTTATATCAAACTCGAGAAAACATGTGGAAGAATAACTAAATCTAACTTATCCCAACTTCACAATCAAGGTTAGATAATATGAGCGTAGAGGAGATTTCTAAGGTCTTCTAGTTCTAACTTCGGTAAGCTTTGTCTTCTATTGTTCAATTCTAGGGATATTACTAGAGAAAACACAGGCAGAGTACATTTCCTATAGTAGCAATGTCCTGCTAGGCCTACTAATGAGAGGTGGACTACAGAGGATTCAACAAGGCTATAAAAGTCACCCTCACGAGTTACCACCGATCCAGAAAATAGGGTACATTCATGAGTAACCGAGTCTAAGCACCACGCTTACACTGTGAATACTACTTTAACCTAGGAGCTACAAGGATTAAAGTACTCAAAAGAGAGTCACAAACCTAAAGAACAATATGAACAAGATGCTTACTTGAATTAGAAGTTGATTACTAGAGAAATCTCAGAAGCAAGCTCAAGAAGAACTTGATTCTGCTAGGGTATAAGCCATAGAGAGAGCACAGACAGGCTGGGACTCATCTAAACTCTTCCCTCTCACTCTATCTCTCTATCTCTAATACAAGACTAGATCCTATTGAGGACTAATCTTCTCTTGATTGCTACCATTGATCCTGTTGGACATATGAATTAGGGTTTCTTGCTTCTTACCTCTTAGAATCAAATGAGGCTTCTCTCCCTGGAGGGGGGTGTAGGCTGGTATATATATCCTAGAGTGTCCAACATGAGCCCTTGGATCAAACCAACTTAAAGAATGGTGGAGATGCAATCCTTAGGGAACCGACATAACAATGAGACTGATAGGTGGGGCCCATAGGGGTCAGGCGATGGAACACCCTCGATGTTACACCCTAACAAACTACTGAACCATGTCATCAGCATCATGTTTATGTGATAAAGTGTGTAGATAAATTTCTTGTAACCTAAAATGACTAATAAAAATGCTAAATGAAAGTTGATTCAATAGCTCATGTATATCAAGTAGGGTTGAAAACCTATTTTTATGGAGCAAAAATACTATAGAACATATATGTGGCACCTAAATAAAGCTTGAAGTATAAACTTTGTAGATGGCAATGCAACTTTGCTGTAGAAAAATAATATTGCTAGCTAGTGTTTCCAATAGCTTAAAAGGGGTACTTGAAATCAAAACTAGATTAAAGACTTAGAAAATTCTTAAGTTTAAAAATAGTTTGACAGTATCAGGTTTGTGAATTTATTCTGAGAAATCTAGTTAAAGATTAGTACTATATTTTAGTTCTTATGGGTAGCCTAATATGCTCTCTTAAGCAAGGTGAAGGTGGCTTGGTTCCTAGATCAATCGTTTAGTTCTTATGGGTGCTTTAAAATTCATGCACACACTCAGGCTCGGGCCATCAGGCCTGGGCACGTGGCCGCATGCCAGTCGGCCAAGGCTGCCCTCGGTCTGGCCATGGCTTGGCCTTGGCTTGGCCATTCTTGGCCACAGCGCCTGCTGTTGGCCACTGGCCCAGCCAGCCACTAGCCACTAAGCCCGGCGACCACCCAGCCCCACCCATTGTTGCACTGCTGCCGTTGCAGCCCTACGTCCTAGTGGTACTGCTGCCTTCCCTGCTTCACACTATGGTGCAGCTGCTGCCGGTGTCATTGCCTCACCATCGCGTCTACACCCCCTTCCTTGCACTTCTACGCCGCTACTAGCCCAGTCCGATTCCCACCACAAACCTGAAGAACAATGTCAACAAGATGCTTACTTGAATTAGAAGTCGATTACTAGAGAAATCTCAAAAGCAAGCTCAAGAAGAACTTGATTCTGCTAGGGTACAAGCCATAAAGAGAGCACTGATAGGCCGGGACTCATCTAAACTCTTCCCTCTCACTCTATCTCACTATCTCTAATATAAGACTAGATCCTATTGAGGACTAATCTTCTCTTGATTACTAGCCTTGATCCTGGTGGACATATGAATTAAGATTTCTGGCTTCTCAGCTCTCAGGATCAAATGAGGCTTCTCTCCCTGGAGGGGGTGCAGGCTGGTATATATAGCCCGGAGCATCCAACATGAGCCCTTGGATCAAACCGACTTAAAGAACGACAGAGATGCAATCCTTAAGGCGGTGGAGAACCAACATAACAATGAGGCTGACAGGTGGGGCCCATAGGGCCTAGGTGGCCTCCTGGTGGGGCCAAGTGGCCCCATGTGTCAGAGACATATCCCGCTTTGGTGATTCACCTTCTAGAGTCTTCCTACGTTGATTATGCAGTGGAATTCCATGATTTCTTTTGACGAATAGGTCCTCATTGATGGTTTTCTGATTAAATCCTGCTGAAAACACAGATTTACCAAAACTTATGGAATTTTTCAATTTAAACCCCTAAGTCTACATTGGTGACCCATTTTAACCATTTATACAAGTTATATTGATGGTCTATGATGAATGTTAATTACCGTCAATAAACTCCCCCACACTTAGGCTTTTACTTGTACTCGATAAAAGGATGGATTACTTAGGACATAGCCTTAGGACAAGTCATCAACATAAAACTATTCCTAGTCATGCATGTACTGTAGGATTCAAAGTGTCTACCTTGAAACTTTGTGTGGTTGATGAATGGAATAACTTGAAACAGATCACCATCTTCCTTTAGTCAAGTCAATTGGAGAAACATTTTAAGATTTTTGAAAACAAAACATAGCTTACCTTCTTCATTTGTATTACTCTCAAATCACTATGTATATGTGGTATTTTTGGATCCTCACCAAGGCATTGATGACTTTACCTTCTTTTTACCTACTTCTAAAAGCTTATGTGGAGCTCAGCTATGGATAAATATGAAAACATTCTTGCATTGCATATATTGTAAAGTTGAAACAAGGATCCAAGGAGAAAGATGTCATACTCTTAGATCAAGATGTGCATATATATATATATATGATGGCTAAACTAATTCTACTATGCTCCTTGAAACATCTCTCTCTTGATTGAAACTTGGAAAACTTTTTACAAGAAAACATGGACTATCTTATTCATCTCTTTTTTTTCTTTTCATGTGGGCATCTAAGTACCAATTGTTTTCAATATCTCAGACACTTGTTCATATTTTCAATACCTTTTCTTTTTATTTCTTTTATGAATAACTTTTGCATAACTCATGTCTCTTTTTCTGCAATTGAAACTTTTCAAGAGAGACATTTACAATAACTTGGAGCATTTATCCAATCAAGCATTTTTTGTGTCTATTCCTAGTGTAGGAGTAGAACATTTTTGGGTGAATGGAAAACATTTTGTTGCGTACTCCCAGTGTAGGAGTAGCAGATATATATGGAGTGTACATGATCTTGATCTTGAGAGCATGATAAGTTTCTCAACAAGGATCACAAGGTTTGACCAAACTCAATACAAATGACAAGTAGTATATGTAGAAGGTTTCTCTAGTCTATATTTGGCTCTAGTAGGACATTGCTTACCACAAAGGAGAGGTGTAGCTATTCTTTTTACTTTTTGAAATAAAATTCTCCAATAATGAGACATCAAGAATCAAGTTCTCATTATTCTACTATATCTCATTCCACAATAACTTAAGTAACATGGGGTCCCTAATAATAAGTTTCCAATAGTAGCATGACTTTTAGGAAAAGTATTATGTGAGTCTATCCTTAAGTCATAACTGAAATAATCTTTCCTCATGTTTTAAAGTTGTTTATCAATGGATTCTTAATTCAGTTCGAAACGGAAAGCAAAACATTTAAAAATAGAGTGTATTGGGCTCAAACCTGACCGTGGACAAAGCGCGAGGCAAGGCGGTGTTATGATGGGTCGGCTGGCCCATAGAGGAGGTCGGGTGGTCCACTCTTGGGCCTGTTTCGGTCCAACTTTGGTGAGCGTGGTTTTTATTCTGTTGCTTTCTGAATTTCATGATTTTCGCGATCGAATCTCGTCTTGTTGTTGCGGTGTGCTTCCCCCACACTTATTTTCCTATATACCTTTATGCACAACATATGGAGACAAAACACATATCCAAAAGAAATAGAAAGCAGATAATAATAAGACTCTATTAATATATAAGGCACTTTATTACACAAGCACAAACTAAAAACAAACTTTTGATTACCTAACATGAACTTCAATATTCTAACAATCTGAGCTAAGCGAGTAACCTACACATAATATCTTTAAACACTTGACATAAACACACGCGCCTTATTATCGACTATCTTAATTCTCACTTCTTCATCTTAACAACAAAGTGATTTAAAGCATTAAGATCTCACTGTAGGCTCTTGCGATAAACGTGTTCCTCATCGATCCTTTGCTCTAGGATATACATGACATCGGAGAGGTCTTCAATCTTCTTCTCTAGGAGAGCCATAGTCATACTTGGACACTTCTCAGCCTCTAGGATAGGTGGAGATGGCGCCTTCCTCTTCTTCTCCTTCGGTGGAACAACCTTGATCTGATCTGGTATAGCGCGAACTCCATCAATGGTGGTACGAGGGGTGACCGACTTGTATTTTGCACATGCAACATCTCCAAATTTGTTGTTCTTCACTCCGACCAGCACCTCGTGTCCCTTCGAAGGAGGGAGGTTGATCTCCTTCGTCACCTTGATTGGCTTCTAGAGGTCTAGACGAGGCTCTTGTTGACATGGCTTGTCTTCAAGAAGTGGACGTGGCGGTGGGGAACAAGGACCAGATGACGGATGACTTGGGTGAAGTAAGATTGACTTGAATGAACAGGGGTAACTTTAGGAGGAACGATGGTCAGCGTAAGCATGTCGGGCTTCACGCTAGGATCAAAACCATAGGGGACGATCTCTTTATTGGCCATGGGATCTAGAGAGGAGGAGAGCTTTGCTACTGTTGGAGAGAGAAGGCTTTGATGGGATGGCTATGGAGGAGGCAGAGGCTCATTTATAATGGGGGGAAACTTACAATAGGGGTCAAGATCTATCCATACGAGGTCTCATAATGAAGAAAAACTGAATGCCTCAAAAAACTATGGGACTTTAACAAGGAAGGATCTAGAAGACACGAGAGAGTTGACCGAGCACGAGAGAGGCTAATAGTGGACCAGGCGGCCTCTAGGTGGGGCCAAGCGGCCCCACACATTATCATCTCGTGTGGGTTTTTCTCATGGTTGTTTCTTATCCCTATCTAATACCAAAAAGTATATTTTCATGTTACAAAACATAAGGGGGATGGCAGAGGTGTAAATCTATGGTAAAATCAAGAAATTTACCTCATCCAAATCCTCAGGTCGTTTTTTAGGTTCTAGAAAGATCTTAAGACGGTGGCCATTTACCTTGAATAACGTACCTTCATCATTTTGAAGTGTTACCGCTCCATGCGACGAAGTGCTTATCACCTTGAATGGTCCTTCATATTTGCTCTGAAGTTTTCCATGTCCGAATAATTTAACCTTTGAATTAAAAAGTAATACCTTATCTCCTAGGGTGAACTCCTTCTTCTTGATCCACTTGTCATGCCATCTTTTCATTCTCTCCATGTAAATCTTGGAGTTGTGATATGCTTTTTCACACCATTCATCAAGCTCAGAGAGGTGCATCTTTCTCTTAATTCTTGCGGCTTGAAAGTCTATGTTCCATCGCTTAATGGCCTAGTGAGCTTTGAATTCTAGCTCAACAGGTAGATGACAGGTCTTCCCATAGACAAGCTAATATGGTGACATTCCAAGTGGTGTTTTATAGGCCATTCTTTAAGCCCATAGTGCATTGGGTAGTCTATGCTTCCATGCAGTTCCCATCTCATTGATCGTCTTTTGTAGAATGTTCTTGATTTGTTTATTTGATGTTTCTACTTGGCCACTTGTCTGAGGGTGGTATGGAGTAGCGACATTGTGATGGATCCCATGCTTCAACAAGTAATTATGAAAATTCTTATTAGTGAAGTGAGTTCCTCCATCACTAATGACCATCCTTGGAATTCCGAATCTTAGAAATATTGTCTCTTCAAACATCTTCTTAGAGTTCTTTGCATCAGCAGCTCTGCATGGCATGGCTTCAACCCACTTAGAGACATAGTCAACTGCCACCAAGATGTATTCATAGTTCTTTGACTTCAGAAAAGGTCCCATGTGGTCGATTCCCCAAGCATCGAAGAGCTTAATCTGGAGGTTGTTGGTGAGTGGCATGGTATCTCTTAAATTAATGTTCTCATGCCTCTGACACGCTCCACACCTCCTAATGAAGTCTTTCATGTCTTCATACAAGGTTGGCCAAAACAATCCACTTTGCCAGATTTTTGAATGAGTGTGGAATGCACCATAATGTCCTCCATATGGTGATGAGTGGCATCGCTCAATGATCTTGATGCCTTCTTCCACTGGTACACATCTTCTAAGTAGGTCATCAGAGCAGACTCTGAAGAGGTATGGTTCATCCTTTTATTTTCCCTCGGTGGTACATAACCTACAACCATAAAGTTAACAATATTTGCGTACCAGGGGTCAGATTTCATGACCTTGAAGAGCATGTCGTCCCTCAGCGAATCATTGATGGGCAGTTCCTGCAAATTCTAAAACTGCATTCTAGACAAGTGATCAGCAACAAAATTTTCTACTCCCTTTTTATCTTTTATTTCTAAGTCAAATTCTTGGAGTAATAAAATCCATCTTATTAATCTAGGTTTAACATCTTTTTAGTGAGCAGGTATTTTAAAGCGGCATGATCAGTATAAACAATCACCTTAGCTCCTACTAAGTAAGATCTAAACTTATCAATAGCAACAACAATAGCCAGGAGTTCTTTTTTAGTTGTTGCATAATTAAGTTGAGGTCCTATCAGAGTTTTGCTAGCATAAACAATTACATGATGCTTTTTATCTTTTGTTTGTCCTAAAACTGCCCCCATAGCATGATCACTAGCATCACACATAATTTCAAAATGTAGCGACCAATCAAGGGGTTGAATGATTGGTACAGAGATGAGTGCTTTCTTCAGAATGTTAAAAGATTTCAAGCATGCATCATCAAACTCAAAGGGAACATCCTTAGCCAAAAGATTTGTAAGTGGCCTAGCAATATGTGAAAAATCTTTTATAAAGCGGTAATAAAAACCAGCATGACCAAGGAACCTATGGATCTCTCTGATATTTATGGCAGGAGGTAACTGTTCAATTACTTCAATTTTAGCTCTATCTACCTCAATCCCTCTTTCGGACACCAAGTGTCCAAGCACTATTCTATCTCTAACCATGAAATGACATTTTTCCCAATTAAGGACTAAGTGCTTTTCTTCACATCTTTACAAAACCTTGTCTAAATTTTTAAGGCAATCATCAAAAGTTTTTTCATAAATAGAAAAGTCATCCATGAAAACTTCCATGATTTCTTCAATCATATGAGAAAATATAGACATCATGCATCTTTGAAAAGAAGCTGGAGCATTACATAGTCCAAAAGACATTCTATGGTAAGCATAAGTTCCATATGGACATGTAAAGGTGGTTTTGCTTTGGTCATCTGGATGGATCGGTATCTGATGATAACCTGAATACCCATCAAGGAAATAGAAGAAAGAGTGGTTCGCCAATCTCTCCAACATTTCATCAATGAAGGGCAACAAAAAGTGATCTTTCTTTGTTGCCTTGTTAAGTTTTTAGTAATTTATGCACATCTGCCATCCAGTGATAGTTCTTTGGGGGATTAATTCATTCTTTTTATTTTTAACAACAGTCATGCCTCTCATTTTAGGCACAACTTGAACAGGGCTAACCCACTCACTATGCGACACAGGATAGATAATCCCAGCGTGCAAGAGTTTTAAAACCTCTTTCTTAACAACCTCTCTCATTACATTATTAAACCTACGCTGGAGCTCCCTAAAAGGTATAGAATTAGGATCTATAGGGATGTGATGGGTGTAAAGAGCAGGGCTAATACCCTTGAGGTCTTAGAGTAAATAGCTAAAGGCAGAACAATGTTTTTCTAAGATAGTTAGCAGGCGAAGGGATTCTTCCTGAGAAAGTTTATCACTTATGATCATAGGAGAATCCTGATCATTATTGAGAAAAGCATATCTAAGACCAAAAGGCAGGGGTTTAAGCTCAATGTTGGGCTTAGGTGGTTCTAGCAATTCATCTAGAGGCTCAAACTCCATGGGATTTTCATCTTCCTCCTCGATGAAGAATTGGGCATCATCTTCAAGGTTGGGTTTGATCAAATAGTCAAGAGATGCAACCTTAACCTCTTCCATTAGGTCTTCCTCAAGAATTAGCTCACTCTTAGCATTTAGAAAATGAGTAATAGGTATAGAAAGTTGAAAGTTTTTCTTGAGTCTTATATTCAACTTCCCCATTTATCCTTCTTGGATAAGTCTTTTAATTGATTGTCCTATCAACAAGTCGAACTCCACAATATCAAAGATATAAAAGCTCAAATGAACTTTGATTCCTTTTACCTGGATAAGGAGGACATACAAAATTTCCAAACTTGGGAGAATGTGTCCTAAAAGACTTTCAACAACTTTGTTGTTGGGGTTAATGGCATGTGTTTCAATAAATCAAGAGCAAAAGATACAGACATGATATTAATACCCACAACAGGATTGTAAAGAGCATCAAAAGGAGCTTTATTAATTTTGTAACGAATGTATATAGATGGTGAATCTAAATGAATCACATCAGAGGAAAGCTTTTATTCTTCTAACCATTAATTGCTTATAATAGACACTAGTTCTTTCATAGTCTTTTTAAGAAAAGCTTCTTCAGAAGGTCTAAAGGTTCTTCAGTGGATGATGATTTCCTAGACTTCTAGGGTCTCCTCATGGTATAGTAATTCGAGGTATTTTTATATTCATCAAAAAGTTCATCCTCGAATTCAAGCATAAAGTCCAAAATTGGAGTTTCCTCCTTTTTTGATGGTTCAGGATTTGTGATAGCTAAAATTGGTGATAGATCTGGTAAAGATTCAGGTTTAGCTATTTGGAATTCTTCCTCTAATGGTTTCTTTATTTGGAATTCTTCCTCTAATGGTTTCTTTTCTACTTCCTTAGGGATGTTCTCTAATATTTTTGTAAGAATGCTTCTCCCCGTATTGGCGAAGACATGCAAGAACGAGTCTCTTGAGGCCGTATTAAAAAGCTTCAAGGTTTTCCTATCAAGACCCATATAGAAGTGTTGAAGAAAAATAGGGTCTTGAATGGCAAGGTCAGGTCCAGTATTAATAAGAGTATTAAAGCGTTCCCATACTGTGTCTAGAGATTCTTTTTCTTTTGTTTAAAAGATAGAACATCTAAATGAAGTCTGACTACCCTAGAGATAGGAAAGAATTGTAAGGAAAAGCTAGAGCACAGGGCTCCCCATTCTCCTTGTCTACTCTGTATGGTGAGATTATACCAATGTTTAGCTTTTCTCATCAAAGAGAAAGGAAAAAGCTTCCATCATAAGGTTTCATCTGACATGCCCATAATGTGCAAGCATGCACAGGTTTGCTCAAACTCATTTAGGTGGGAATAGGGGTTTTCATCATCTTCACCCAAAAAGGGTTGATCCTAAACCATGTTAATTAAATATGGGCGCACCTCATAGCAAGGTGTTAGGATAGGCTTTGAAGACTCTTTTGGCTGTAGGCTTGCGCTCGTGGGTGCAACATATTGGTAGATAGGGGTGGATTCTAGATTCATGGTAAAAAGGAAATGATAAAAGATAAATGAATAATGATACAAGGATAAGCTAGGTTAGAAGTTAACTTAGCAACTGTTTCCCCAGCAACGGCGCCAGAAATGCTTGTTGGTATAAATTACTACACACAAAATAATCCGCAAGCGCACGGATATTATACTAATGTAGCACTTCATCGAGAGTACCCAATTTTATATTAAACTCGAGGAAACATGTGTGAGAATAACTAAATCTAAATTATCCCAACTTCACAATCAAGGTTAGATAATAGGAGCGTAGAGGAGACTGCTAAGGTCTTCTAGTTCTAACTTCGATAAGCTTTGTCTTCTATTGTTCAATTCTGGGGATATTACTAGAGAAAACACAGGCATGGTATGTTTCCTATAGTAGCAATGTCCTACTAGGACTACTAACGAGAGGTGGAATATAGAGGATTCAATGAGGCTATAAAAGTCACCCTTGCGAGCTACCACCGATCTAGAAAATATGGTACATTCATGAGTAACCGAGTCTAAGCACCACGCTTACACTATGAATACTACTTTAACCCAGGAGCTACAAGGATTAAAGTACTCAAAAGAGAGTCACAAACCTAAAGAACAATATCAACAAGATGCTTACTTGAATTAGAAGTTGATTACTAGAGAAATCTCAGAAGCAAGCTCAAGAAGAACTTGATTCCGTCAGGGTACAAGCCATAGAGAGAGCATAGATAGGCTGGGACTCATCTAAAATCTTCTCTCTCACTCTATCTCTCTATCTCTAATACAAGACTAGATCCTATTAAGGACTAATCTTCTCTTGATTACTAGCCTTGATCCTGGTGGACATATGAATTAGGGTTTCTGGCTTCTCAGCTCTTAGAATCAAATGAGGCTTCTCTCCCTGGAGGGGGGATGTAGGCTGGTATATATATCCTAGAGTGTCCAATGTGAGCCCTTGGATCAAACCAACTTAAAGAATGGCAGAGATGCAATCCTTAAGGTGGTGGGAAACTAACATAACAACGAGACTAATAGGTGGGGCCCATAGGGGCCAAGCGATGGAACACCCTCGGTGTTACACCCTAACAAACTACTAAACCATGTCATAAGTATCATGTTTATGTGATAAAGTGTGTAGATAAATTTCTTGTAACCTAAAATGACTAATAAAAATGCTAAATGAAAGTTGATTCAATAGCTCATGTATATCAAGTAGGGTTGAAAACCTATTTTTATGGAGCAAAAATACTATAGAACATATATGTGGCACCTAAATAAAGCTTGAAGTACAAACTTTGTAGATGGCAATGCAACCTTTGCTGTAGAAAAATAATATTGCTAGCTAGTGTTTCAATAGCTTAAATGTGGAACTTGAAATCAAAACTAGATTAAAGACTTAGAAAATTCTTAAGTTTAAAAATAGTTTGACAGCATCGGGTTTGCGAATTTATTCTGAGAAATCTAGTTAAAGATTAGTACTATGTTTTAGTTCTTATGGGTAGCCTAATATGCTCTATTGAGCATGGTGAAGATGGCTTGGTTCCAAGATTAATCATTTAGTTTTTATGGGTGCTTTAAAATTCATGCATGCACTCAGGCTCGGGCCATTAGGCCTGGGCGCATGGCCGCACGCCAATCGGTGAAGGCTGCACTCGGTCTAGCCGTGGCTTGGCCACCCTTGGCCGTAGCGCCTACTGCTAGCCACTGGCCTAGCTAGCCACTAGCGACCGAGCCCAGTGACCACCCTGCCCCACCCGCTGCTGCACTGCTACCACTGTGGCCTTATGTCCTAGCGGTGCTGCTGCCTTCCCTACTTCACACCGTGGCATAGCTGCTATCGGTGTCATCGCCTCGCCATCGCGTCTGTACCCCTTCCTTGAACTTATGTGCCGCTGCTAGCCTGGTCCGATTCCTACCACTACTTTGCACAGATGGCTGTGCTCGCCGGTGTCTTGCCATTTATGGCACTATGGTCGTGCGGGCCATGCCCGGTCGTGGACGCACATGTTTTGTCTATAGCATCTATGTGCATGTCTCACCGATCACGTTGACTGCCTCCCGCTAGGACAAGGCCGAGCTGAGTCCACCTACCTCTCTCTCCCCCTCTCTTCTACCATGGCTGAGCTGTGCCATTAAGTTCATTAGGGAGAGATCACCTCGAGGCAATTTGTCATGTCGCTGGCTCCATCATCAAGCTGCCTAGCTACCCATCCCCACCCTACCTTGAATGGCACCTGATCGAGCTCCAATTTTGGAGTTTCCCCGCCGCCGAGCCATTAAGGCCATGTTTAGCCGCGGTGGGTGGCAACCCACTCCAGTTGTCATTCAGGCTCAACCAGCCTCACCAATAGCTTTACCTTGACTCCCTCTCCACCCTATGTGCGCCAGTAGAACCTCTACAACCACCCTGACACCGCTGACATGGCCGTGTCTGCCTCTGACGTGGCTGTGTCCGCCGCGGTGTGCCACCGTACCACCCGGTTACGCGTGGCCTTCCCGGCTCGGGTAGTCTCTGGCCAAACCATCACCTCAGCCAGGTTCATGGTGAGTCTTGGATGCTTACCTGCTACCCTACTGCTTCTTTAGCGCTGACCAGTTGCACATTGGCCCATAAGTGAGCATTGATCCTCTAGATGGGTCGAGGGGGTCCCCAGTTGGCCGGCGTAGCAGCCTAGCACCGACCAATGCCGCGTCGACAAGCGTGGAGGCATCACAGACCTCTTTGATGCGAAGATGGGTTAATACTAGGGCCTTATTACATAAACATTGTCTATAGAAATAGTGCACATAGTCGTTGTGTTAATAGAGGATAGCACAGGGGCATTTCTGCAAAAGTGCCAACGCGTGCGGGCTTGGAGTCCAAGTTTGGACAGTGTAACACCCTCGGTGTTACACCCTAACAAACTATGGAACCATGTCACGAGCATCATGTTTATGTGATAATGTATGTGATAAAGTGTGTAGATAAATTTCTTGTAACCTAAAATAACTAATAAAAATGTTAAATAAAAATTGATTCAATAGCTCATGTTATGTCAAGTAGGGTTGAAAACAATTTTTATTGAGCAAAAATATTGTAGAATATGTGTGCGACACCTAAATAAAGTTTGAAGTACAAACTTTATAGATGATAATGCAACTCTTGTTGTAGAAAAATAACATTGCTAGCTAGTATTTCTAATAGCTTAGAAATGGAACTGGAAATTGAATTCAGCTCAAGACTAAAGATTCTTTAAGTTTATTGACAGCAAGACAATGACATGGTTGGGAATTTATTTTGTGAAATTGAGTTAAGAGGTGGTATCATGTTTTAGCTTGGATTGGTAGCCTAATTGACCCTCTTAAGCATAGTGAAGGCGGTTCAGTGTCGACCTCAACAGTTTAGTTGCTATCGACGCTTTAAAATTCATGCACGACACAGTCTCGGGCTGGTTGGCCGCTGAAGATAGACCGTGACTCCTATGAGGGGATGAATTAGGGCAACTTAAAAATCTAACTCTAAACTATGGTCTCTTTTTCTAAACCTAGCAAAACCTATGCAAAAGATAAACTATCTAAACGTGCGACTATGGTTTTGCTAGTGTGTTGCTATCTATACCACAAAAGGAGTAATACAATCAATGTAAATGCGAAAGCTAAAGAGCAAGGTGGAGATATGCAAACTCCCGTCGATGACTTTGGTATTTTTACCGAGGTATCGAGAAGCGCTCAAGCTTCCCCCTAGTCCTCGTTGGAGCCCCTCACAAGGGCCAAGCTCCCTATCGGGTAACTCCATGGATAGCCTCGGGCCTTCCCCACGCGCAAGTGGGTCTCCAATGTGCCTTCCGGCAAGCCTCTCCCGGATGCTCCCCACCATCTTCATTATCAAGCTTCCAGCCAAAACGTCGTGGGCCTTGTTCCCTCCGGTACACAGTGGCGGCCACACCACAAACGCGGTTGGTGTGATCTCGCAAGACTACAAGCCCCTCCAATGTACAACGATGGTGTGCGTAAGCACCGAGTGGTAAGAGGTATGCAAACCTCACTAAACACTAGGCCTAAACCTAGAGCAAGTGCATAAGCAGTGGTCTAATCAACCTAAGCTAATCACCTAATAAAACACTAAGCACTATGTGAGTGGAGATCACTAAAATGGTGTATCAACACCCTTGGTATGTTTCCTTAGCTCCACACTTCTCATTTGGCTAGTTGGGGGTTGTATTTATAAGCCCCACTGAGCAAGTAGCTGTTGGGGACGAAATCCCACTTTTCTGCTACTGACCGGATGCTAGAGTCGTCCTGATCGGACACGTCCGGTCGTCCTGACCGTTGGAGCCATGAACAACTGATCGAACGCTGCCAGCATCTGGTCACTTGCCATCGGACGCGTCTGATCATAAGTTTGCCTCTCTGAAACCTCTCTGTACTTGATTAGACGCTGTTGTCCTACATCCGGTCAGTTTGCCGCCAGCGTCCAGTCCAATGTCTGATCACTGCTATTGTTGCCGAGCCTTTGATCGGAGCGTCCGATCGCTTTTTGTCCAGTGTTCGGTCTAGCATCTGGTCGCTTCTGTGAGCTCATTTCTTTGCGATCTTGCATACGACTTGGTTTCTATCTTCATGCTTGGACTTTGCTTGATATCTTGAGTCTTCTCTTGTGCTTCTAAGGTCTTGCTTGAGGTGTTGATCATCGGATCATCACATCGCCTTTGTCCAAGTCACATCTTGCATCCTATTGAACTACAAAACAATCACTTGCAAATTCATTAGTCCAATTTGGTTGTGTTGGTCATCAAACACCAAAATCCAAAGTAAATGGGCCAAGAGTCCATTTTCCTTACAACCACGTGGGTGTGGTAACCATGCTAGGGCATGCGGCGTCGCCATGTTGGCTGCCCCGCACACACACGCACTATCACGTGTGGCCGGCCGAGGTAGCTTCTGGCCTAGCCATGGCTTGGCTGTGGCCTGGTGCTGCAGGCCGCTGCATTGCCGCTCCCCTCGCTGCCACACTACTGTCACCGCCGCTACCGCCTTGTTGAGTTACTAGGGCACAGCCACTGTCGCCCATGGCTATTGTCGTGCGGTGCTGCTGTCACTGTGCTGCGCTGCTACTGCTTGCCTCGCATCATCGCCTCACCTTAATGGCGCTGTGGCCGTGCATGCCACACCCATACCTGCCTCCATGAGCGCACGTGGTCTGGCCATGTTGTCACGTAGCGAGTGCACAGACGCTGCCTCAAATCTGGCCAACTGCTTACCACCAAGGCAAGGATGGCTAGAGCTTGGACCCATCCCCTTTCCCTATTGCCTCTGTCACCAAAGCCGTGCCCTTGCAATCAGCCAGGGAGAGTTCACCTCAATCTAATTCAACGCGTCCACGGTCTCGTCATTAAGTCCTCTAGCTACCCGACCCCACCTAGCCTTGAAGCGGGAACGACCAAGCTCCAATTTGGGGTTTTCCTACCGCCGTGTTGATAAGGCTGCACTCGGCCATTATCGAGGGTAGCCCTCCATCGGTCCACCCCGAACCAACTAGAGTGCACCGCTAGCTTCGCTTACATCCCCTCTTCGCCCTACGTGCCTTAGCCGAACCTCTATCACTTCCCCAGTGCCGCTGATGTGACTGTGCCATCATGGTGCGCCACCACACGGCTCAACCGCACATGGCCAACCCTCCTCCATCATCCTCCACTCCAACCGTCACCTCGGTCGGGTCCATAGTGAGCCATGTTGCTCACACGTTAGCGGTTAGGCTACTAGCCGCCCGAGCTCACCGAAACAGGTGTGTCATAGTCGCGGATGGCCACACGCTACTGTAGCCCTCCCTAGTGAGTCTCGCCACCCCTCACCGCCGCTTAGCATAGCCACCAAGATTAGAGATGGTGATTGACCCATTGGTGGGCCTGCGTAGATCCTAGGTGGCCGGCATAGACGCCTAGTGCCGCCGCTCGCCATGCTGCCGTGCACTGAGTTGCCAAGGGTGTGCGCGGGTGAATTAGGGAAATGTCGAGGGGTTAAGTGAGATGGTCTGAGAGAGGGGGAAATAGTATTAGGACTTCATTGTAGTTCGAAAGAAGTTCGAGGTCTATTTTGCAAAAGCGCCATCGCGTGCGGGATTCCCCGTCGCGGGCCGACTCGTGCACTGGTCGGCGTTGTGTGGGCCGCTTTAGTGGGCCACTACGCATGCGCTGCGTAGCGTGGGCCACGCGTTGTGGGCCGCGCGGAGAATCCATTTTGTTTTTCCAGGGACTAAGTAAATAGTTTTCTAATTTAATTTCTGAGCTGATCTTTGATAATTAATATAAAATCATGTAGGTATCCAAAAATTATGAAACAAATTTTATTAGGTTTCTAAAATTGTTATCTATCTGTTAGTGCATTTAGTTCATATATATATATATGTTGATACCAGGAGCTATTAAATCATTTGAAAGTGCTTCATATTATTAAAATTAATCATTGTAGGGATTTTTGTGGTAAATTGGTGATAGCTTTAGTCCTAAAATTTTTATGGTAGCTTCATTGTATTATTATGTGCTCACTGTAATTTTTGCAGCCTTAGAATTGACTAAGCATTAGGGTAGTTAAATGCCCTTTGTTTCAATATACATTAAATCTTTAGTAGAACTAAAGATATACCCTTAAATTATAAAGCTAGGTGTTTGTCAGTTGAAACCAACACTTTGCTTGATGAAGATGATAGTTAGCTTAGTATCTTAGTCATTAGAGCTAGCTTAGTAGCTTAGTACGTGTATCCTTATTTTAAAAGTTGTTATTGCCTAAATGCCAAGTGTTGCATCATTATCGCATGCATGTGGAGAACGAGTTGGCGGAGATCGTGACCACCGGTGATCATGAGTTCGAGAAGATCATCGAGGAGTACGAGGAGGATATTCTCATCTAGGAGGAGGTCTTAGAGCCGCCATTGATAGACTCAGCTAACATCGCGCCTGCCTAAAGCAAGCCTCGGTGCATAACCCCTTATTTTTTGTAATCACTGTATATATATGTTATGTGCATTTACATTATAGGAATTTTATGAAAACCACATGCATAGATATATCTACCTATGAGTCCTACTAGTATAGGTTTGAGTAGCTTCTATGCTTAGGTTTTCGGTAGCGTGAGTAACCTGCCGTTACTCACAATGGGTGATTATTATAATTACTCATGATAAAAATGATGAAAGTAAAATGGAGACCGAGCAGGGATGTGGTACGGGTATTGGTGGGTGTAACAAGTTGTGTCCCACGGCCATAGGGCTTAGCTTGGTTACATTGTTTTCCCTGTTCATATCGATTAAGGACCGTCCATTGATGTGGATGGTAGTCAGGTCACAGACTTATTATCCTGAGCACATACTTGCTTATGGGAGTGGGAAGGCTTGTTATGCTCTTGTCATGGGTTTTGGCTCTTTCTAGACTGACTGATTGAAAGCGGGGAAAGGTGGAGGTCTAAGCACCACGTTGAGACCAGGTCTTGAGAGTAAGGGCTTGGAGTCCAAGTTTAGATGGGGACCTAGACCCCGTGATAGGAGTGGAATGGGTTGGTCTTGTTTGTGCCTGGGGTATAAACAGGGCATGTGTTTTGAGGTACCCAGCTAGGACACATTAGTTCACAAATCACCATTTTCATGAGATGGTACGACTTGGCTATGGTCTAGCACCGTAGTAAGAACTGGAATATGGAAGATGGTAAATTAGTTCTGATTTCTCAACCCTTGCTTGAAAGTAGAATAGGTGCTTACCTAGAATGGTTAGCTAATGAAGTAATCATGACTGCTAATAAAACTTGACTTAAGGACTTACTATTAGTAATGCTTTTCGCAAACAAAAAGAAAACAACAAACCATACTGCCTATCGTATCCTTGAGAGTCAAGAAGATATTCCCACTAGTCGGGTAAGTCTTGTGAGTACATTGTGTACTTAGGGTTTATTTTACCCTATTGCAGGTGCAGCTTGAGAAATTAGCTCTCGTGTGGATGAATCTTCTAGTAGGCACAAATGGATCCTTGTATCATTTTCGCTCGATGTTCATTTTAATTCCGCTATTTAATTATCGCACTCTGAACTCTGGTATTGTAATAAATAATTTCCAAGACTCTATGTTGTAAGAAATGGATTAAGTTGTCGCAGAACTGACCAATTTATAAGAATACAAGTACAATGGCAATCCGCAAGCGGTCGCACTATCATACTTGAACCATATAAACCCGGTAGTCCGTCGAGTACCACGACGGGTCTCGATAAACGATTTACAACAACCAAGATCATACAGGATTCAACATACATGCCACATATTACATAAAGTTCACAGATACTTTTCATCATCAGAGTACGAATAAAAAGTTATTACAAACTGAGTTTGATAAACAAAGCGGAAGCAAATAAGTTCGAAGATAAAGTTTCCAACATAGTTTGATACAGTGCCAAGCCAGATCACGGTCCACAAAAGCAAAGATAGGAATTACTAAAGAAGCCTGCCCAAGGCTTACTCCTCATCCACAGCGGGATAGAAGCAACTCTTGCAATAACCATGATACACAGTGCCATCTGCAACAATGGGAAAATAAACCCTGAGTACGAGAAGGTACTCAGCTAGACTTACCCGTCATGAACCAGAAATAAAATGACTCCAAGGATTATGCAAGGCTGTATAAGTGGACGTAACTTGACAACATTTTGCGTAAAAGGCAATTAACCGTTGTACAATTGTGATTCCTTTATCAAGTTAATTATAACTATCCATTTCTAGATTAGCAACTATCCTGTGCCAAACATGTGGTATATTATTTAGAATCATACAATAGTAACCATAGCAGGTATCGTAATTCCATATTCATCTGAACCATCATGTTTCATAATATAGTTACTACGATGTTGGGACTAGCCAAGTTTCTCACTATCCGGGAGAGACGGCGATTCGAATCGATTTCAACCAGCTGGGAATTTATTCCTAACACAAACCCAGATCTATCAGCCACGATAGTCTTAGGTCACCTTTGGTACAACTCAGGTACACATTTCGCGGGTCCGTACCGCGCCGCACAATCTGGAACACCAGATGCCAGGATGCTCAGGCCAAGCCTGCCCTTGGGCTCAGTCTGATCGTTCCCCGGAAGGAGCGCACAACAGAACGGTTCCCGGCCTGAGTTGAATTACTCGGCTTCGCGGTCGGAACGAGTTATCCGGCCAGCTAAGTGAGAGGCATGCGTTCAATCTTGTTAGAAGCGCCAACAACGGTACGGTCCTTAATCGACACAGACGGGGATAAGTCCACACCCAAGACCTCCATGTCTTGTTGCTTCTCTATCGACCTCCCGTCCGGTCTCGATTTACTTTTACCACATGGTTCTGTTCCACGATAGCAGATATAGCCAACCGTGCTCCGGTATCCACCTATATCTCGCAGGTGACAGGACATCACCCGACTTCTACCGGTCTAAGCATGGCTAAGCATATATTCGATCCTGGACCTATACCGGTTAAAGGGTTAATATCTAGACAAGGAATGTACATGCATCAAGTGGTTTCATTCAACTCTTATAACCTAATGCATCAATCATAAATACGTAAGTAAACATTTGTAAATTACTGGGAGACTTATAATGCTCCGGGGCTTGCCTCATAGAAAGGAAGTAGGGCGGATGGTCAGGACACTCCGGAAGCTCTGCAGGGTTCTGCTCCACGCCTTCGGGAGCTGCGGCTTGCGGATCCTCCTGCGGGTTCCCTTCCTCTGCTTCTTCGAATTCCAGCAACGTGATCTCTTCCTCCGATCCTAGATGCATGAGTATGGTATAAGTATTACGAATGCATATATGTTAACAAGTGCATCACGTTGTTTGAGTAGGTGCATATCTCTTCTCGATTATTACTTAACTACTTCTACAATGCATCGATTATGCCACAAACAGTAGCTACTTGTTTCACTCATAACTGGAGTTCTACAAATCCAAAAACAGTGATACTGGACTTTCTGGAAAGCTTATCAAATTCTCCACAACTTTGTTATTAACCATTTTTACAGTCTACATCAGTTTCAACATGCAACTCATCACATTCTAGAATCAGTCCGGAAACTATTTAACATGCAATGTAAAGTAAAAATACTTCTACTTCATGAAATCATTCAAATTTGACAACCTAGACTCTACCACCAGTTTAAGCATACCAAATACAGTTAAGATGATGTAATGGTGAAGTCCAAACTATTTATTTAAATGCCTTTATTATTTTATTTAGATATCTAGGTTAAATAATAAACATATATCAGATGTACTTCATAAATTCTCAAAAATTTACAGTGCCTCACTAATGCTATCAAAGGACTACCATAAAAATTTCATGTCATTTTACTAAGTAGAACATTCTATATAAAAATGATAAGGCAAGCAAGGCTTGAAATAGCATAAATGGAAAATCCTATTGGAAAGTGTCAAGCAATAGATTTCTTATTTTTCTTAACATCCATATGGTACTAGTATCACCTCCAATAAATTTCATGAATTTTGGACTCATAATTAATTTATAAAAATTCATGCAAGGATTAACTATTTATAAAAGAAAAATCTATAACTATAGATCTACACATGCACTGGTCCTCAAATTTTTATCAGAGTTCACATATGCTAAGACTAGCTTACCACAAAAATTTCATAATTTTTGGAGCACAGGAACTCTAGATATAAAATAAACAAATTTGAATGCATTCAAAAGCACATTTCAAATCCTTATTTAAATCTCTAGAAATTTCTACTGTTGAAACCAAGAACATATTTTTCTCAAATACTACACTTTCCAAGCAACATAATCATATTTATTTCAACATTTTAGGAGCTACCAAACTGAAGATACAAAATTCACAAAATAAATCGAAAACTGGAATCAAATGAGTTAGCCTTCAAACAATGAGTCGCTGACTGGTGGGACCCGCTGGTCAGGGGACCCCACGCGTCAGTGACACGGAGCAGAGCAGCGGCGCTGCTGGGCACTGCGCGGCTGCGGCTCGTCGACGGCGAGCTTTGCCGGCGGTAACGTCTTCACCACACGACCTACGTGACCTAGCGAAGCGATTGAGCCACTTGGCCGGTCCTATTGCCGACCCTAGAGCTGACTGGCGGCGACCATGGCGGAACGGCGGGGCTGGACCACGGCAAAACGCCGGTGATGACCTCGGTGGCCCGATCTAAGGCTCAGGACGAGCACCGGTGTACTATGGCTGACCTAGCGCACCAGCTATCGCGTGGAAGGGTAGACTACAACGGCGTGGCCACGACGACGGAACACGACGGCGAACTCCGGCGAGAGCGTGCGCGTTGCTGCGGCTTACCAAGCACGGCCAGCGAGCACGGGAGGGAGCAGTGGGTCGCTGAGAAGACGGTGGAGCTTTGGTGGTGGTGCTGGAGTGGCTAGGCGCGAGCTCGCGCACTGGTTATGGCGACGGCGGAGCAGCGGGAGCTCGGCTGCTGCTGCGGCGATGAAGAAAGGCCGAGGCGAAGCAAATGGAGGCGCGGGATGGCTCGGGCGGGCGCTGGCGACGTTAAGGCCACGCTCGGGCGCGTCGTGGCCTGGCTGGGCAGAGCAGAGGCGACGCGTGGCCGTCGCCGGGGACACGGCGCGCGGGGTTCTGAAACCGGTCGGCCATTGAACGTCGCGATTCAGTTAGTTCAGACGCGATAGGAACCGCCTGACAGCGAGTTTTGATGTTCATTTATCTGCTAATCTATAGCTCTATTGCGTAAACCATAAAAATGAAACTTGTAGACCGATATACCATCTACAACTCTCTTTCAGTGAACTTGTGCTAAAATCGCAACCGAAACAAAGTAATATCATGATCAATGTTGGCTTGTCAGGCTGTCAGTCAATCCATCACTTAGAAAATTTGTTAAGTGTTGGAAGCTGGATTTTGCTGGTTTTTGTGGGACCCATTCAAGCATGTTAGAAGCTAAATCAGTCCATGACCCAAAAATAAAAGTTGTTCCTTATGTCAAACACTACAACTTTGCTTTAGTGAACTCCTCCATGCAAGGTCTCTAACACCTAGTTCAACTTTAGTCAAACATGTTACTTTGAAATCATGATACACATTCAAACCATGGCTAAATGACCAAACTAGCCCTAGCACTAAATACCAAAGTTGTTCCTAATGATATCCTAAGCATGTTTGAGCAATTTGCAAGGTCATCCTATCATTTCATGCAGTGGTCACCCATAGGGCTATCCAGGTCAACACATGAAATATCACTTAAGTGCTTGATCATGAGATGTGGCCTTCATGAACAAGGTTCCTTTTGTTAACCTAAGTGTAGCTAAGGTGTTTTAGTGACTAGCATTACCCACTTGCATTCATTTGTACAAGATCATATGCATATGCTCCAAGAAACACGAGATAACAAGCAATGTTTCAGATGTTTCGATCAAATGTTTCAATTGTAAATGATGATTTATGAATGCTTGATGCTCATGCTCATGTTATGCAAGTCAAGTTATGCAAGGCTAACACCCGAGGTGTTACAGCCCCTCCCCCTTATAAAAATCTCGTCCCGAGATTTGCAAGACCTACCATTCTTGGAAAAAAGCGGGATAAACTTCTCGTAGATAATCTTCTCTTTCCCACGTAGCATCTTGTTCACTATGATTGTTCCACACCACCTTATAAAACTTAATAATCTTACTCCTTGTTACTCTCTCCATCTCTTCTAATACTCGGATTGGCTTTTCTTCATAAGTCAAATCCGATTGAAGCTGCACGTTGGTGGGTGCAATCGCTTCTTCCGGTACTCGAAGACATTTCTTTAGCTGAGAAACATGGAACACATCAAAGATTGCACTCATCTCTGGTGGTAAGTTGTAGCTTATACGCAACATTTCCTTTTCAGTTCCAAAATTTTGTATGGCCCTACATATCTTGGTGAAAGTTTCTTTTTCATCCCAAATCTTTTCACACCTTTCATGGGTGATACTCTCAGGTATACATAGTCACCCACTTCAAAAGTTAGTGGTCTTCTTCTTCTATCGGCATAACTCTTCTGTCTTGATTGAGCTGCCTTCATGTGCTGTTGGATGATACGTACTTGTTCTTCGGCTTCATTGACAAAATCAATACCAAAGTATCTCCTTTCACCGGGCTCAATCCAATTCAATGGAGTCCTGCACTTTCGGCCATACAAGGCTTCAAATGGAGCCATTTTGATACTCGCTTGATAGCTGTTGTTATAGGAGAATTCAGCTAAAGGTAACCATTTCTCCCATGACCCTTTTGAAGATATAACACAAGCTCTAAGTAAATCTTCTAGGATTTGGTTTACTCTCTCTGTCTGTCCTGAAGTTTGCGGATGATAAGCTGAACTTCTGATTAGCTTGGTTCCCAAGGCTTGGTGTAAGTGTTCCCAGAAACGAGCTATGAACTGTGGTCCTCTATCCGAGATTATGGTCCTGGGTACTCCATGCAATTTCACGATCTGGGATACGTATATCTCAGCGTATTTCCCAACTATATACCTCGTGTTCATGGGTATAAAGTGTGCTGACTTGGTAAGACGATCAACAATGACCCAGATTGAATCATGACCTTGTGGCGTTGTTGGAAGACCTGTAATAAAGTCCATGCTGATTTCCTCCCATTTCCATCCTGGAATAGGCAGTGGCTGAGTAATCCAGCAGTTTTCATGTGGACGGCTTTCACTCTACTGCAGTTATCACACCTAGCAACATAGGCTGCGATCTCTTTCTTCATCTTAGTCCACCAAAAACGGGTTCTTAGATCTTGATACATTTTACTACTACCCGGGTGGATAGACAATTTGGACGAGTGAGCTTCTTCTAAGATTTGATTCCTTAGCTCACGGTCTTTTGGCACCACTAGTCGGTCCTCAAACCATAATACACCTTCTTTCGTCCAATCTAAAATGTTTGGTTTCTTGCTCTTGCATTTTTCTCTTGATGTGACTTATTCCTACATCTGTCTGCTGTAGCTCTATGATTTTGCCCTCAAGCGAACAACTGATTGTGATATTGTGGAGTACGGCAGGATGTAGCAAGTTGAATCCATCTTCCAATAGTGCTTCCATAGTGTTGCAATGGGACTTCCGACTAAGTGCATCAGCTACTACATTTGCTTTACCCGGATGGTAATGCACTTCCAAATTGTAATCCTTAATCAATTCCAACCATCTACGTTGTCTCATGTTCAGTTCTGGCTGGGTAAAGATATACTTGAGGCTTTTGTGGTCAGTATAGATATGACATACATTGCCCAACAAGTAATGTCTCCATATCTTTAATGCATGGACAACGGCTGCCAGTTCCAAATCATGTGTAGGATAGTTGACTTCATGTTTTCTCAATTGCCGAGAGGCATATGCAATTACTCTCCCTTCTTGCATAAGCACACATCCCAAACCTATTCCTGATGCATCGCAAAATACATCAAAAGGCTTTTCAATGTCTGGTTGTGCTAGCACAGGTGCTGTAGTCAACAAAGTTCTGAGGGTGTGAAAAGCAGGTTTCACATTCTGGTGTCCATTTGTATTTCTCATCTTTCTGAAGTAGTCTGGTCATAGGCTTAGCTATTTTTGAGAAATCTGGAATAAACCGACGATAGTATCCTGCTAACCCTAGAAAACTCCGAACTTCATGAACCGAAGTTGGGGCTTTCCACTCCATGACCTCTTGTACTTTTGATGGGTCTACTGAGATTCCATCTCTCGATAAAATGTGACCTAAGAAAGGTACTTTGCTCATCCAAAATTCACATTTGCTAAACTTGGCATATAGCTTATGCTCCCTCAATCTGGATAGGACAATCCTCAGATGTTCTTCATGATCTGACTCATTTTCGGAATAAATCAATATGTCATCGATAAACATGACCACGAACTTATCCAGTTCGGGCATGAATACCGAGTTCATTAGGTACATGAAATAGGCTGGGGCATTTGTTAGTCCGAAAGACATAACCAAATACTCGTATAAGCCGTACCTAGTAGAGAAAGCGGTTTTAGGTATATCCTCCGGTCTGATCTTTATTTGATGGTACCCTGATCTCAAGTCAATTTTGGAGAATACCTTTGCCTTCGCTAGTTGATCGAACAAGATGTCAATGCGGGGCAATGGATATTTGTTCTTGATGGTCACAGCATTGAGTGGTCTGTAATCTACACACATTCTCAGTGACTTATCCTTCTTTTTCACAAACAATGCTGGGCATCCCCACGGAGATGAGCTAGGTTGGATAAGACCTTTGTCCAATAGATCTTGCAATTGAACTTTAAGTTCTGCTAACTCATTGGGTGGCATTCTATAGGGCCTTCTGGATATGGGTGCGGTACCTGGCACTAATTCAATCTTAAATTCCACGTCCCTATCCAGGTGGTAGACCTGGTAATTCCTCTGGAAATACATCCGGAAACTCACAAACCACTGGAATATCACATATGGTGGTGGCTTGGATAGCACAGGCTAAATGTTGGGGTTCGAAATCGCGGGAGAGTGGGACTAGAAAAGCATTCCCTCCCGTGGGTTCTCTCAACATAATAGTGCGGGTGCTAGTGTCAATAAGAACACCATGATCCTTCATCCAATTCATGCCTAAGATTACACTTATCGACAACCCCGGCAATATTATCAAATCTGTTGTGTACTCTCTCCCTTGTATCAAGATGAGTACATTTTTGACTATCTTTTTGGTAGTAACAGTTCCCCCTACTGAACTTATGTTAAAACCCCCTTTACTTACTTCTATAATTTCTTGATCATGTCTAGATGCAAATGCTTGACTCATAAATGAATGAGAAGCTCCCGAGTCAAATAAAACAACTGCGGGATGCTTGTTGACGAGAAACATACCAGCCGTGACAACTTCTCCGGCGGGCACTTCCTCCACAGCGGTATAATGCACTTGTCCCTGACAGTGCCCTGGCATTCACCTACCTCTGATTGTTCTGATTTGAGTTGCTATTCCTCTTGGGGTGGGGGCACTCCTTGGACCAATGACCCAGTTGGTTGCAGTTGAAACAAGGTTGATTACTTCCTGAATCCGGTGGAGCTGTCCTGATTGCCATTTCCTTTTGGTAAGGCAATAGTGAACGCCTTACGAAACGGTTTCTGTGGCCTGTTATTCTGAGCTTTCGGTGGTGGAGGCCTGAACTTGGATGCAGGTGGACGGAATTGTGGCCTAGCTAGCGATAGGCGCTTTTGACTGGAAAGATCCGGATGCACCGGCCTCATATGCCCTCTTGCGACCTTTAGCAACTGCATGCATGTTGTTGTGGTTTTCTTGGGTCAAGGCATCACTAATAAACTCATTGTACGTGGCACATCGAGAATTTACCATAGTCTTCATTAATTTGGTACCCAGACCTCGCTTGAAACTCTCAATCTTTTTCTCTTCAGTATCCACGAAACTTGGAGCATATCTTGACAAGTTGTTGAATGCGTGCATAGTATTCTGTGAGTGACTTTGTTCCCTGAGTGAGCCTCATAAATTCGGCTGCTTTCATGCGCATCAGGCCCGGGGGAATATGGTGTCCCCTAAAAGCCAGCTTGAATTGATCCCAGGTCACTCTCGCATCAGCAGGCAGAGACGACAGGAAGTGTGTCCACCAGATTCCCTGCTGGTCCTTGCAGCTGATGAGAAGCATATTCATGCTTTCAGGTGCTCTGTGACCCTTAGCAGACGAAATTTCTGCTCGATGGTATTCAGCCACTCATCGGCCTGCAGTGGTTCCTCAGCCACCTTGAAGATCGGAGGCTTCGTGTCCAGAAACTCCTTGAATGAACTGTGCTGATTTGGCTTCGGCCCCTGGTTGCTGTGGGTGGCCACGAGCAGTGTTTTGCGCGATGAGGCGCAAAGCTTCCTCCATTGTCCTTTGGCTCCCAGGAACTGGGTAAAGAATTCCTGAGCAGACGGTGGCGGTGGGGGTGGCAAGTCATCCTGGTTGCCATCCTGGCTGCTACTAGCTCCAGCACGGGTGCGCGTCATCTGCGAAGTTGCAACAATAAGCGATTATTGGTTGATGCCAAGAGATTGCAGATGAATTAGGTACTCATGCCAAACTGAAATTACTGGAGAAAATTCTCAAAAGCACAATAAAAATAGAGGCATAATAATTCATTCTTGCAACATGACATCGCCAATTTGACCACTTATCGTGCTCATAACGCATGTAAATTTAAAGCGTGATTACCGTCAAGAACTGGAATTGCATTGACAGTTCAACCAAACGTGCGATTAACATTACATGATAGTCTGGTTACTAATGCCAACTTGGAATTACAGGTCCATTACACGAATAAAGGTGATACACGAGTCCTACTAAGTGCTAAGCGACCTAATCCTCATCATGATCACTATCGAGGTCAGACGCAGAACCATCTCCTTCCTCAGGTTCTACTTCTTCTTCAGGCTCCACTTCTTCTTCTTCCTCGTACCCTTCTAGATCCATTTCTGCGGCTCCAGGTGGGACATAAGGGTGGAGCTGATTGTGCAGTAGATGAACCTCTTCATGCAGATTATCGTTGTATTCTTCCGCATTGGCCAGCTGCTGTCCTAGCTCAAACTGTCGAGCCCTCAGGACATCTTCCCTGGACCAAGCTGCATTTCGCTGGTGAGTTAACCGAGTCATTTCTTCAGTGAGCCTCTCTATCTCGGCGTCGTGCTCCCTCTGAAGCTGACGTCGGTCTTCGCGGGCATGACCAAGAGCACCAGACACACGTCTGAGGCTACCTTCAACTCCATCTAACACTCTCATCACTGCGAACATGGCGCTCATGGCAGGGTTATCGCTGTTCTGCCCTTCTGCTGCACCAATCTCCAAAGATCTTCCTCTTGCCTGCTGCCATGAGTCAGTGGAGGGATTACCTCTTGGAAAGACTCCAACCAAAGCGGCTGCCAGCTCCTGAGGAAAACGATCCATGATATCCCTTAGGATCCCAAAGGCTGCCCTGCCAGCTGCTTCTTCAGCAGTCCTGCCAGTCGACTCATAACACCAACCTGTCCACTCAGAATCGTCACCTCGGGGACGGACAATGGCCTCCACTGTAACTAAGAGACCTTCTCCCAACCGCTCATTCGCCCAGAAGTAGCGGGGTTCCATTCCATCAGGATAACCTACATAGCTGAGCACTCTCCACAAGAGTGTAGGCATCCCAAACTCTCCAAGGAACGTGTGACGTTGACGGGTACGTGGAGCAAGCTGACGGCTAGGAGCTCTGCCTCCGGTGGACTTGCGAGCAGTCTGCTTGGTGCGTGCCATCTGCACCATCAACATGTACCCTTTTGTGAGACAATGCCATAATGGATAAGAGTTACATAACCGAGTAAGAATTTTATAAGGGGAGGAACCATGTAGTTTTGTGAATGGTAATTTAACATGATGCATGCCCGTTCCGTACGTCCTTACAAACTTAGGAAAAATTTGTTTCTAACGGTAGACACGGTGGCATACATACGTTCTCTCATATATATCGTAACTAGTCGAGCTACACGTTTCGTTGTTAGTGTACCTGCATAAAATTTCATTTCAGCCCTAAACCCATAATGAAATATGTAGAATGTAATTGTAAATACTTTCATATATGTATCCCCATACATATACTTCCGTATCAATCTACCCAACAATAATTTAAACCCACAATTAAATACGTACCATATACACATGCAAGCATGCATACATAGCCGTACCAAAGCTAACTCTTCCCGACCGCACGCTCACATCTTGCGGTCATACACTCATTTTACCTTGGCGTAGAGGCATTTGATCCATACATTACCACTCAAGTGAATGGCATCCATACTATAGCACGCCGTATGGACGACGAAGTAAAAACCCCCATGTTAGTATTTAATAGCCACCTAATAGTCCTTAATTTGGGCATAAGGAAAGTGATCATTGGCACACTTTAGATTTCAAATACCTATTAAATAACTATTAGTTGCTAGAGAAGGGTTTTTGGAACACAAAAACTTTTGTTTTAAATACACTTGTGACAATTAACGTTGAATCCTGCTCTGATACCAGCTGTCGCAGAACCGACCAATTTATAAGAATACAAGTACAATGGCAATCCGCAAGCGGTCGCACTATCATACTTGAACTCCATATAAACCCGGTAGTCCGTCGAGTACCACGACGGGTCTCGATAAACGATTTACAACAACCAAGATCGTACAGGATTCAACATACATGCCACATATTACATAAAGTTCACAGATACTTTTCATCATCAGAGTACGAATAAAAGTTATTACAAACTGAGTTTGATAAACAAAGCGGAAGCAAATAAGTTCGAAGATAAAGTTTCCAACATAGTTTGATACAGTGCCAAGCCTAGATCACGGTCCACAAAAGCAAAGATAGGAATTACTAAAGAAGCCTGCCCAAGGCTTACTCCTCATCCACAGCGGGATAGAAGCAACTCTTGCAATAACCATGATACACAGTGCCATCTGCAACAATGGGAAAATAAACCCTGAGTACGAGAAGGTACTCAGCTAGACTTACCCGTCATGAACCAGAAATAAAATGACTCCAAGGATTATGCAAGGCTGTATAAGTGGACGTAACTTGACAACATTTTGCGTAAAAGGCAATTAACCGTTGTACAATTGTGATTCCTTTATCAAGTTAATTATAACTATCCATTTCTAGATTAGCAACTATCCTGTGCCAAACATGTGGTATATTATTTAGAATCATACAATAGTAACCATAGCAGGTATCGTAATTCCATATTCATCTGAACCATCATGTTTCATAATATAGTTACTACGATGTTGGGACTAGCCAAGTTTCTCACTATCCGGGAGAGACGGCGATTCGAATCGATTTCAACCAGCTGGGAATTTATTCCTAACACAAACCCAGATCTATCAGCCACGATAGTCTTAGGTCACCTTTGGTACAACTCAGGTACACATTTCGCGGGTCCGTACCGCGCCGCACAATCTGGAACACCAGATGCCAGGATGCTCAGGCCAAGCCTGCCCTTGGGCTCAGTCTGATCGTTCCCTCGGAAGGAGCGCACAACAGAACGGTTCCCGGCCTGAGTTGAATTACTCGGCTTCGCGGTCGGAACGAGTTATCCGGCTAGCTAAGTGAGAGGCATGCGTTCAATCTTGTTAGAAGCGCCAACAACGGTATGGTCCTTAATCGACACAGACGGGGATAAGTCCACACCCAAGACCTCCATGTCTTGTTGCTTCTCTATCGACCTCCCGTCCAGGTCTCGATTTACTTTTACCACATGGTTCTGTTCCACGATAGCAGATATAGCCAACCGTGCTCCGGTATCCACCTATATCTCGCAGGTGACAGGACATCACCCGACTTCTACCGGTCTAAGCATGGCTAAGCATATATTCGATCCTGGACCTATACCGGTTAAAGGGTTAATATCTGGACAAGGAATGTACATGCATCAAGTGGTTTCATTCAACTCTTATAACCTAATGCATCAATCATAAATACGTAAGTAAACATTTGTAAATTACTGGGAGACTTATAATGCTCCGGGGCTTGCCTCGCAGAAAGGAAGTAGGGCGATGGTCAGGACACTCCGGAAGCTCTTCAGGGTTCTGCTCCACGCCTTCGGGAGCTGCGGCTTGCGGATCCTCCTGCTGGGTTCCCTTCCTCTGCTTCTTCGAATTCCAGCAACGTGATCTCTTCCTCCGATCCTAGATGCATGAGTATGGTATAAGTATTACGAATGCATATATGTTAACAAGTGCATCACGTTGTTTGAGTAGGTGCATATCTCTTCTCGATTATTACTTAACTACTTCTACAATGCATCGATTATGCCACAAACAGTAGCTACTTGTTTCACTCATAACTGGAGTTCTACAAATCCAAAAACAGTGATACTAGACTTTCTGGAAAGCTTATCAAATTCTCCACAACTTTGTTATTAACCATTTTTACAGTCTACATCAGTTTCAACATGCAACTCATCACATTCTAGAATCAGTCCGGAAACTATTTAACATGCAATGTAAAGTAAAAATACTTCTACTTCATGAAATCATTCAACATTTGACAACCTAGACTCTACCACCAGTTTAAGCATACCAAATACAGTTAAGATGATGTAATGGTGAAGTCCAAACTATTTATTTAAATGCCTTTATTATTTTATTTAGATATCTAGGTTAAATAATAAACATATATCAGATGTACTTCATAAATTCTCAAAAATTTACAGTGCCTCACTAATGCTATCAAAGGACTACCATAAAATTTCATGTCATTTTACTAAGTAGAACATTCTATATAAAAATGATAAGGCAAGCAAGGCTTGAAATAGCATAAATGGAAAATCCTATTGGAAAGTGTCAAGCAACAGATTTCTTATTTTTCTTAACATCCATATGGTACTAGTATCACCTCCAATAAATTTCATGAATTTTGGACTCATAATTAATTTATAAAAATTCATGCAAGGATTAACTATTTATAAAAGAAAAATCTATAACTATAGATCTACACTATGCACTGGTCCTCAAATTTTTATCAGAGTTCACATATGCTAAGACTAGCTTACCACAAAAATTTCATAATTTTTGGAGCACAGGAACTCTAGATATAAAATAAACAAATTTGAATGCATTCAAAAGCACATTTCAAATCCTTATTTAAATCTCTAGAAATTTCTACTGTTGAAACCAAGAACATATTTTTCTCAAATACTACACTTTCCAAGCAACATAATCATATTTATTTCAACATTTTAGGAGCTACCAAACTGAAGATACAAAATTCACAAAATAAATCGAAAACTGGAATCAAATGAGTTAGCCTTCAAACAATGAGTCGCTGACTGGTGGGACCCGCTGGTCAGGGGACCCCACGCGTCAGTGACACGGAGCAGAGCAGCGGCGCTGCTGGGCACTGACGCGGCTGCGGCTCGTCGACGGCGAGCTTTGCTGCAGTGATAACGTCTTCACCACACGACCTACGTGACCTAGCGAAGCGATTGAGCCACTTGGCCAGGTCCTATTGCCGACCCTAGAGCTGACGGCGGCGACCATGGCGGAACGGCGGGGCTGGACCACGGCAAAACGCCGGATGACGACCTCGGTGGCCCGATCTAAGGCTCGGACGAGCACCGGTGTACTATGGCGGACCTAGCGCACCAGCTATCGCGTGGAAGGGTAGACTACAACGGCGTGGCCACGACGACGGAACACGACGGCGAACTCCGGCGAGAGCGTGCGCGTTGCTGCGGCTTACCAAGCACGGCCAGCGAGCACGGGAGGGAGCAGTGGGTCGCTGAGAAGACGGTGGAGCTTTGGTGGTGGTGCTGGAGTGGCTAGGCGCGAGCTCGCGCACGGTTATGGCGACGGCGGAGCAGCGGGAGCTCGGCTGCTGCTGCAGCGATGAAGAAAGGCCGAGGCGAAGCAAATGGAGGCGCGGGATGGCTCGGGCGGGCGCTGGCGACGTTAAGGCCGCGCTCGGGCGCGTCGTGGCCTGGCTGGGCAGAGCAGAGGCGACGCGCGGCCGTCGCCGGGGACACGCGGCGCGCGGGTTCTGAAACCGGTCGGCCATTGAACGTCGCGATTCAGTTAGTTCAGACGCGATAGGAACCGCCTGACAGCGAGTTTTGATGTTCATTTATCTGCTAATCTATAGCTCTATTGCGTAAACCATAAAAATGAAACTTGTAGACCGATATACCATCTACAACTCTCTTTCAGTGAACTTGTGCTAAAACGCAACCGAAACAAAGTAATATCATGATCAATGTTGGCTTGTCAGGCTGTCAGTCAATCCATCACTTAGAAAATTTGTTAAGTGTTGGAAGCTGGATTTTGCTAGTTTTTGTGGGACCCATTCAAGCATGTTAGAAGCTAAATCAGTCCATGACCCAAAAATAAAAGTTGTTCCTTATGTCACACACTACAACTTTGCTTTAGTGAACTCCTCCATGCAAGGTCTCTAACACCTAGTTCAACTTTAGTCAAACATGTTACTTTGAAATCATGATACACATTCAAACCATGGCTAAATGACCAAACTAGCCCTAGCACTAAATACCAAAGTTGTTCCTAATGATATCCTAAGCATGTTTGAGCAATTTGCAAGGTCATCCTATCATTTCATGCAGTGGTTACCCATAGGGCTATCCAGGTCAACACATGAAATATCACTTAAGTGCTTGATCATGAGATGTGGCCTTCATGAACAAGGTTCCTTTTGTTAACCTAAGTGTAGCTAAGGTGTTTTAGTGACTAGCATTATCCACTTGCATTCATTTGTACAAGATCATATGCATATGCTCCAAGAAACACGAGATAACAAGCAATGTTTCAGATGTTTCGATCAAATGTTTCAATTGTAAATGATGATTTATGAATGCTTGATGCTCATGCTCATGTTATGCAAGTCAAGTTATGCAAGGCTAACACCCGAGGTGTTACATAAGTGATGTAAGCTCATACTCATTATTGGATCCTAGATGTAAAACATGGATTATTTTGAGTTCTCTCTTGGGGTGGGCTCGACGAAACTATTCAGTTTAGCCACTTCTGGGGTGCTTAGTGTCTAGCGGAAGACAAGCGCCTCTGAAAGTGTGTTATTTCAGGCAGTTCTGACATAGGTGACCTCTAGGTGGGGCCAGGTGGCCCCACATGTTAGAGACACATGTCCTGCTTTAGTGATTCACCTTCTGGAGTCTTCTAGAGTCTTCCCACGTTGATTACGCGGCAGAATTCCATGATTTCTTTTGACGAATAGGTTCTCCTTGATGGTTTTCTGATTAAATCCTGCTAAAAACATAGATTTACCAAAATTTGTGGAATTTGTCAGTTTAAACCCCTAAGTCTACATTGGTGATCCATTTTAGCCATTTATACAAGTTATATTGATGGTTTATGATGAATGTTAACTACCATCAACACCGCATTTTCTTTTTCTATCTCCTCAAACACTTTGCCCTTGCTTCCAACTTGCTAACCACAAAGTGAAGAACTTGTGTGCACGTGTGTTAGCTTTTACAAGGGTCAAAGTTAGCACACTAGGTTCCTAAATGCAATGCGTGAATCATGTCACTTAGTGGCACTAGATAAACCATTTAGCTAAAGATTTCCTCTCTTTATAGTACGGCTGTCGATCCTAAGTGCACTTACACCCTCTTGGTGGCTTAAGTGACAAAACAGAAACCTCTCAAATACCTTTGCCTTGATCATCTCAGTTTTTCTTTCTCTTTTTCTTCTTTTCTAAGTTGAGCTTGATCATCTTCAACATATGTCCATCTCTATCTCCATGGACTTCATCACCATGCTCCACACTTGGATTGCACCAACCTAGCTCATTTCACAACTCACGACAAAGGTTAGTGCTAGGTTTCATCAATTATCCAAAACCAAACTAGGGCTTTCAATCTCCCCCTTTTTGGTAATTGATGACAACCTATTTACAAACATATTCAATTAAATCTTTTTGGATTCATGTTGCTTGCCCAAAAATATTACCATGTGTAAAGATTATGGACAAGTTTCATCAACCTAATTTGTTAGTATTAGCTCCCCCTACATATGTGCTATGAGTTTGAATTTGAAAGCTTTGCACATATGCATGGATTAGAAGTTTGGGAGAGTAATAGCGACCAAATGATGCTAAGGTGTAAAGAATGGACATTTGAAGCGTGATACCAATCGGAGTTGCCATTTAAACACCATCCTTAGCACCATGATTTTCTAGATACCACTTGAAAAACAACAAAGAACTAGATACCTCATGAGATCAAAATTATAAGCAAGGTTCTAGTACTACTTGTAAGAACAATTCAAGAGTCTAGCTATCCTATGCATGCTAGTTTTTTATTTCATCAAATATTTTCTATAATCTAGCATCCACCACACAAGCATGGATAGAGAATTTTCAACTTGTGCCATGTAAGCAAACATATGTAATGCACATACAAATACAACATACAAGTTTATGAGCTTGCTCCCCCTACTTATGTGCTTCAAAATTTTAATTGATCCCCTTACAATATCATTTCATTTGTTTGCTCCCCCTATCTCTTACTATCTTTGTGAATTCTCTCCCCCTTTGTCAATAATTAGCATAAAAGTGAGCTCAAATTTTAGATATGTTGGGGTGAAACCATGTGAAGTGAGGATCATTTTCCCAATTTGGTTCAATCTAGATCACTTACAAAAGATATTTAATTTGGTTTTATCCAAGGGCAAGCTTCTTCATACATCCAAATAAGTGTTATCATGCACCATGTTGAGTTAAACACTTATAGCTCATTTTCTAGATCGAACACTAGGTTCATAAGCCCATAAACATGTCATATGCTACCACTAGATCATTTCAAACATGCAAGCAATAGTGGTACCATACAAGCATCAAATTTATTTGAATTTTCATGAATGAGCCTAAGACATGATAGGACTGACTAGATGAACTAAACAAGTCCTTAGCAATGTATGAATGACATGTCAATCGATTTTACCTTGCTTTGCTCGAAGGGGAGGCATGTCATATATGGGGGTGCATCAACACATATTGGAGAAGTCAAATATGTTCAATTCATTCCTTAGCTTGCAAAACCTCTTCTTATCAAGTGGCTTAGTGAATATATCAGCAAGTTGATCATCGGTGTCCACACTTTCAATGCAAATGTCTCTTTTTTGTTGGTGATCTCTTATGAAATGGTGGCGGACATCAATGTGCTTTGTTCTTGCATGTTGATCCAGATTGTTGGTAAGCTTCATAGAACTCTCATTGTCACATAGTAATGTCACTTGCTTGAATTTGATTACAAAATCACTCTCATTGTCACATAGTAATGGCACTTGCTTGAACTTGATTCCAAAATCACTCAAAGTAGCCTTCATCCAAAGTAATTATGCACAACAACTACCAGCCAAAATGTACTCCACTTCGGCGCTTGAAAGTGCTACACTATTTTGCTTCTTTGATGACCAAGACACAGGTGATCTTTCCAATAGTTGACATGTGCCCGATGTGCTCTTTCTCTCAACTTTGCATCCCGCATAATCTGAATTGGAATATCCAATAAGTTCAAACTTTGCACTTTTGGGATATCACAATCCAACATTTTGTGTATGCTTCAAGTACCTCAATATTCTATTTGTTGCTTTCAAATGACTTTCTCTTGGTGAGGCTTGAAATCTTGCACACATGCATACACTAAACATCACATCCAGCCTTGATGGGGTCACATAGAGTAGGCTTCCAATCATAGACCGATACAACTTTTGATCCACCATATTACCACTAACATCACTATCCAAGCTTCCATTTGTCCCTATTTGTGTACTAATTGCTTTAGCATCATCCATGCCAAACTTCTTGAGCATGTCTTTGATGTACTTGCCCTGACTCATAAATGTGCCACTCTTCTATTGCTTGATTTGTAGACCAAGGAAGTAACTAAGCTCTCCAATCATAGACATCTCAAATTCACTTGCCATCATCTTTCCAAACTACTCACAAAAATCTTGATTGGTTGATCCAAAAATAATGTCATTAATATAGATTTGCAACACAAATAAGTCATTTCCTAGCTTCTTGGTGAAGAGAGTGATGTCAACCTTGCCCATCTTGAAACCCTTAGAGAGTAGAAAATCCCTCAATCTCTCACAACATGCTCTTGGTGCTTGCTTCAAACCATACAAAGCCTTTCTCAACTTGTAGACATGGTTGGGTTTCTTCTCATCTTCAAAACTAGGAGGTTGCTCAACATACACAAGCTTATTGATGTACCCATTTAGAAATACACTTTTCACATCCATTTGGTACAACTTGATGTTATGGGCACAAGCATAGGCTAACAAGATCCTAATTGCTTCCAATCTTGCAATTGGGGCATAAGTTTTTCTAAAGTCAAGACCTTCAACTGGAGTGTAACCTTGAGCCACTAATCTTGCTTTGTTCCTTACAACTATCCCATCTTGATCTTGCTTGTTCTAAAAGACCCACTTGGTTCCAATCACATTATGATCCTTAGACCTCTCAACTAATTCCCATACTTGATTTCTTGTGAATTTGTTTAGGTCTTCATGCATAGCATTTACCCAATCAACATCCAATAAAGCTTCATCTATCTTTTTGTACACCTCTTGAGATGGTTAGCTAATGAAGTAATCATGACACAAATGGAAAATATTTATAAAATGATGCCAATCTTGATCTTTTTTGTACACCTCTTGAGATATCCCCAATTATAGAGTCCAAAGGATGATCTCTTACAACATTGGTTGGTTGGAGCACTTACACTTGATTGCTAGCATTTGATTGATCACTTGGTTGAGATGATGAACTAGCCACTTGTTGATCTTGCACTTAAGATGATGAACTAGCTTGATTTTGATCATGAGAATCACTAGCTTGCACATTTGAGTTAGAGAGCACTTGATTCTTGTTATCTTTAACTTCAATCACTTCTCTAGGCCTTATGTCACCAATATCCATCTTCTTCATTACATTGGCCAATTGAGTGCCTCTCACATCATCTAGATTCTCATCTTTCTCTTGGGAACCATTGGTTTCATCAAATTCCACATTATGAACCTCCTCAAGAATACCACTAGCCAAATTCTAAACTATATAAGCCTTGCTGGTAGTGGAGTAACCAAGCAAGAAACCTTCATCACATTTCTTCTCAAACTTGCTCAATCTAGTGCCTTTCTTCAATATGTAGCATTTGCAACCAAAAACCCAAAAGTATGCAATGTTGGGCTTTCTTCCATTCAAGAGCTCATATGGTGTCTTCTCCATCATGTGGTGACAATTGAGTCGGTTGCTATAGTAGCAAGCTGTGTTGATTGCTTTAGCCCAAAATGAATGACTCACATTATATTCACTCAACATTGATCTTGCCATGTCAATCAAAGTTCTATTTTTTCTCTCAACTAGGCCATTTGATTGTGGAGTGTACTTAGCCAAGAATTGATGTCTAATCCCAAACTCATCACACAAATCATCAACTCTTGTATTCTTGAATTCGCTTCCATTGTCACTTCTTACTTTCTTGATGTTTGTTTCAACTCATTGTGTATTCTCTTGATGAATGTTTTGAAGGTTGCAAACATATCACTCTTGTAAACAAGAAGGAACACCCATGTATATCTAGTGAAATCATCCATAATCACAAATCTATATTTGTTTCCACTAATGATAGTGTAAGTGGTTGGTCCAAACAAATCCATGTGCAACAACTCAAAAGCCTTAGATGTGCTCATCATGCTCTTCATAGGATGTGTGTTGCCAACTTGCTTTCTGGCTTGACATGCATTACAAAGCTTATTCTTCTCAAATGTGACATCTTTCAAGCCTCTAACTAGATCATGCTTAATCAACTTGTTCAATTGTTTCATTCCAATATGACCAAGCCTTCTATGCCATAACCAACCCATGCCAGACTTAGTGAGCAAACATGTTGACAATTGAGCTTCACTAGCATTGAAATCAACCAAGTATAGATTCTCATATCTAAAACCTTTGAATATCAAGTTAAAGCCATCTACACTTATGATATCTACATCATCAACTCCAAATATGCACTTGAAACCAAGATCACAAAGTTGAGCTACCGACAATAGGTTGAAGTTCAAGCTCTCTACTAGTAGCACATTTGAAATGCTCAAGTCATTAGATATTGCAATCTTACTAAGCCCTTTGACCTTGCCTTTGCCATTATCACCAAATGTTATGCTATCAATCCCATTGTCATCATTTGAGTTGATTGAATTGAACATTCTTGAATTATTGGTCATGTGTTGTGTGCACCCACTATCAAGCACCCAATGTCTTCCTCTGGCTTTATAATTAACCTACAAAAGAAGATCAATTCTTTTTAGGTACCCAAACTTATTTGGGTCCTTGTAGTCACTAAGGTTTTTGGCACCCAAATGGCTTTCTCCTTTGAGCCCACAATAGGTGTACCAATAAACTTAGCCTTCACACCATTCACACCCTTGGTAAGCATGTAACAAGAATCAAAACAAATTGAGGATACATTAGCATTGATCTTGTTCTTGTTCTTTATGCAAGATTGCTCTAAGTGCCCTACTTGCTTACATCTATTGCAAAACCAACCATTGCTCTTCATAAAGCTAGCTTTGGGAGTAGCAAAGGATGCCTTGCCTTTCTTTAGGGTATATCCCAATCCCTCTTTGTTAAGAGAGAACCTTTGGCTACCCAAGTACTTTAGAAAGTGGGCCTCACCGCCATAGGTCTTGCCTAGGGCATGAGTGAGCTCATCCACCTCTCTCTTGAGAGTCTCATTTTCAATCATTAGTGAGGCATCACAAGTGAAACCATCACTAGTAGTAGAGGTAGGAGTGATAGCGGTGGTGGATGATGAGCTATAAGAAGGGTTAGTGGGAGCAACAACAATAGGTTCATAAAATGAATCTTCAATAATGTCAGATGTTATGCCCACATCACATGACACTATAACCCTTTCCTTTTCTTGTTCAAGAAGCAAGGAGTGAGCCTTTTCAAGCTTGGTGTGAGCTTTACCAATCTTCTCATGGGCTTCCACTAGCCTCTCATGAGTAGCATTTAGCCCATCAAAGGATTGCTCAAGAGCACTAAGCTTCTTTAGCAAATCTTTGCACTTCTTGTTTTTCTTGTTAATTATTGAGTCGGCTTGTTCTAGCATGTTCATTAGTTGTTCATTTAAGAATTCATCATCATTACTATCATTTTCACTTTCACTATCATCATTTTCACTCTCATCATATTTTACCTTGGAGCCCTTGGCGATGAAGCATGATGGAGTATCAAATAGTGAAGGCTTGTTGTTGATAGCAATGCTTGCTAGAGCCTTCTTCTTGGATGCCTTGTCATCATCACTTGAATCATCATTGGTGGAGGCATCACTATCCCATGTGACAATATAGGAAACACCCTTCTTCTTCTTCTTGAAGGTCATCTTCTTCTCTTTCTTCTCCTTCTTCTCTTTCTTGCTCTTCTTCATCTCATTATCCTCACTGTCATTATTGTAGGGACAATCCGCTATAACATAATGGGGGCTCTTGCATTTGCAGCACGACCTCACATACTCCTTGTTCTTGAAGTGATCTCTCCTCTTTCTTGCACCATAGCCTTTCTTCTTCATCATCTTGCCAAACTTGCGCACAAAGAGAGTCAGTGCTTCATCATTACTATCATCATGAGAGCATTCTTCATCACTTCTTCCTTCTTAGCCTTGCCCTTGCTCTTGTTCTTGAGGGATGAAGTGCCGGCCTTGAATGCTACATTCTTCTTCTTCTTGTCTTCCTCCTTCACAATTTCTTCACCATCACTATTGTATTGGTCCTCGGTCATCACATCACCAAGCACCTCATTTGGATTAACATCCTTCAATCCACCTCTAAAGATGATAATTTTCAATGTATTGAATCTCTTTGGCAAACACATCAAGGACTTGTGAGAGAAGTCCTCATCCTTCATATTCTCACCCAAACTCTTGAGATCATTGATGATGACTTGTAGCCTATAGGACATCTTCGGGATGGACTCATCATCCTTGATCTTGAAGTTTGATAGCTTGTCTTTGAGCATGTAGAGCTTGGCACTTTTTACCATTGAAGTGCCCTCATATGTTTCTTCTAGTCTCACCCAAACATCACTTGCCTTCTTAAGATCTTTGATTTGCTCAAACACCTTTGAATCAATGCCATTATATATTGTGTTGAGTGCTATAGTGTTGCATTGCTTGTTGATCTTGTCATTGTCGGTGAGATTGATATGGTCAATGATCACAAACTCATTCTCTACCACATCCCACACCTTGTCATTGATTGAAACAAGGTACATCTTCATCTTTCTCTTTCAATAATCAAAAGATGTGCTATCAAAGAACAGTGGTTTACCCCCAACATGGTTGAACACAATTTGAGCCATAATTTGCACCGAAGGTTGTTAAGCCTTCAATCAAACGGTGACCACGGCTCCGATACCAATTGAAAGGTCCTAAATGGCTAGAGAGGGGGTGAATTGCCTATAAAAATTTCTACAAATACACTAGAGCAAGAGATTAGTACACTAAATGGTGAAATGCAATTTTGCTCTAGCTCTACGAGGGTTGCAAGCCCTCTATTCAACAATTCTAGTTGCCATGATCACTAGGCACAAACAATGGCTATGTCACTACTCACTAAGAGCTCTCAATAAGTCTACACTAAAGACCTACACTAGGTGATACTAAACAAGCAAGCAAGACAAGCTATCAAAACTAAATACACTAAAGAGCTTGACAACTAATTTGTAAGGAATGTAAAAGAGTGAGTATGGTGATTATACTGCCACATCAAGGAATGAACTAATCACAAGATGAATACCAATTCAATCACTGGGAAAATACTAAAGGGCAAGAGACAACCAATTTTTCTTCCAAGGTTCATGTGCTTGCTGGCACGCTAGTCCCCGTTGTGTCGACCAATACTTGATGGTTCGGCGACTAATAGGTATCACACACCTAGCCCACTACAATAGGCACCGCAAGAACCAACACACAAGTGAGGTAACTCAATGGCATGAGCAATTTACTAGAGCCACCTTGCGGCTCTTCGTTGGGGAAGGTGCAAGACCCCTCACAATCATCGGAGCTAGCCACGAATAATCACCAACACATGCCAAATCTCCTCCACTGCTCCAAGCCATCTAGGTGGTGGCAACTACCAAGAGAAGCAAGAAATCCGCAGCTACAACGATCTCCAAGTGCCACTAGATGCAATCACTCAAGCAAATACACTAGAAATCACTCCCAATCTCACTATAATGATGAATCAATGATGGAGATGAGTAGGAGGTGTTTGCTTAGGCTCATAAGGATGTCAAGTATGTCAAAGTGCCAAGAGAGTCATCCCCAAGCTGGCCAAACACTATATATAGATGTCCCTAAAGAAATAGAGTCGTTAGACTCACACTACTGCCTTTCACGGGGCGATCAGACGCGTAGATGGATGTGACCGGACGCATGCACCCAGCGTTCGGTCCACCATTGTTGTCCACATGTCTCCTCCATTCAACCTCCACCGTGAGATCTCAACGGCTAGAATCTGATCCCCAGCGGTTAAGTCATGACCGGATGCACCGCATACGCCACCTTACGCTCGAGCCATCGGCGTCCGATCATTTACAGAGAGTAACTAGGGCATGAAAATACTGACTGGACATGTTAGGTCAACATCGACATGATGCACCCCAGCATTCGGTTAGCTCTCAGCGTCTATGCACGTGCCTGCCAAGCTAACATCACCCTTCACCTAACGCTACACCGTTGCGTTCACGTCACCTGTGCAGAAGATGACCAAACGTGCAGGTGCGTGAAAACCTACATCTGGTCGCTCTCTGCTGCTCTCAGTCAGCCATGCTGCTTTGCCTAAAAATGACCGGACGCGGCGCTGGAGTCAAGTCCAGCATTCGGTCAGGGACCGACGCCGTCTTTTCTTTTTCTATCTCCTTAAACACTTCGCCCTTGCTTCCAACTTGCTAACCACAAAGTGTAGAACTTGTGTGCACATGTGTTAGCATTTTCCAAATCATTTTACAAGGGTCAAAGTTAGCACACTAGGTTCCTAAATGCAATGCGTGAATCATGTCACCTAGTGGCACTCTATAAACCATTTAGCCAAAGATTTACCCTATTTATAGTATGGCTATCGATCCTAAGTGCACTTACACCCTCTATGGTGTCTTAAGTGCCAAAACAGAAACCTATCAAATACCTTTGCCTTGATCATCTTGGTTTTTGTTTTTCTCTTTCTTCTTTTCCAAGTTGAGCTTGATCATCTTCAACATATGTCCATCTCCATCTCCATGGACTTCATCACCATGCTCCACACTTGGATTGCACCAACCTAGCTCATTTCAAAACTCATGACAAAGGTTAGTGCTAGGTTTCATCAATTATCCAAAACCAAACTAGGGCTTTCAGACTGTTAAGTTGAACTTCCACCTAGAGCAAAGGTTACGCTTACTCACAACTATACAATGGACAATGCCTTGAATTGACAGTTTTGTGCAAAATAAGTTTCACCCAGGCTCTTTACTAATACTAGGTTGCAAAAGCATCCCCCCTAGTTGGAGCATATAAGTCATACTCATGGCCCATTCATGAGTATCTAGAGATCACCCAAATCTCATAGATTGTGACTAGCAGTCAAACTCACATAGGTGTGTTTCTCAAAAGATGTTCTGTAGGACAACATCTTTGCTTCAACAAGCCACTTTGAAACACATTAAGGTATAAAACCAACCTGCCTTACATAAAAGAAAAGAAGTACATCTGACATGGGTTTAATTAAGGGTCTTTCCTCACAGCCTACCTATGGCTTGTTTCACCATCCTACTTCACGGGATCTCCGATCACATAGAATAGGTTACCACCATGATAGACTTCATGTGGGTCTCAAGCCCATTTCACTTGATGCACCATCTATCACATTATGTGACAGTCCTTTAGTGAATTGATCTACTAGATTTTTAAACATGTGGACATAGTCTACGTTTAACATGCCCTATGGACTTCATGTTGTCCTTTGAACTGTTTACCTTAGTTATCACAGTATGGTTGTCATAGTTCAAAGAAATAACCGGTATAGGTTTCTCTACAACCGACAAATTCATAAGGAGTTCACGAAGCCACTCGGCCTCAGCGCCAGTGGTGTCTAATGCTATGAGTTCTGCTTCCATTGTTGACTTTGTTAAAATGGTCTGCTTGCAAGACTTTCAGGAAACAACACCACCTCCAAGCAAGAACACATATCTGCTTGTGGAATAAAGCTCATCAGCATTAGAAAACCAGTTAGCATCACAAAAACCCTCTAGTACCTTTGTGTACCTAGTATAGTGAATGCCATAGCTCATAGTACCTTTCAGATAGCGTAATACTCTCTGAAGAGCACGCCAATGATTATCTCCCAGATTAGACATAAATCGGCTTAGTTTGCTCAAAATAAACGAGATATCATGCCTCATGCAGCTAGCTACATACATAAGTGAACCAATGATTTGGGAGTATCTCAATTGATCCCTTGCTAATCTTTGATTTTTCCTTAATAGCACACTAGGGTCATAAGGCGTAGGAGCAGGTTGACAGTCACTAACCCCAAAGCGACTCAATACCTTTTCTACATAGTGAGATTGCGAAAGTGTAATCCCACCATTGCCTTCTCTTAGCAGCTTGACATTAAGAATAACATCAGCTTCTCCCAAGTCTTTCATCTCAAAATTATTAGACAAAAGGTCTTTAACCTCCTTAATCACATTAAGGCTGGTTCTAAAGATCAGTATGTCATCAACATATAAACACAAGATCACTCCTTCGCCCCCACTATATCGATAGTACATACATGTGTCAGCTTCATTCACAACAAAGCCGGCATATGTCAAACTTCTTATGCCACTGCTTAGGAGCTTGTTTCAGGCCATTTAAAGACTTCAATAACTTACACACCATGCCCTCTTGACCATTTGCTACAAATCCATCTGGCTGATCCATATAGATCTCCTCTTCTAACTCTCCATTTAGGAAAGCCGTCTTTACATCCATCTGATGAATGATAAGGCTATGAGAGGCAGCCAGAGAAAGTAACACTTGAATTGTGGTCAATCGAGCAACAGGTGAATAAGTATCGAAGAAATATTCACCTTCTTTCTGAGTATAATCCTTGGCCACAAGCCTTGCTTGTACCTCTCAATTATAACATCAGGCCTAAGCTTTTTCTTGAACACCCATTTGCATCCAATTGGTTTACATCCATAAGAATGTTTAACAATTTCCCAAGTTCCATTAGGCATAATTGAATCTATCTCACTCCGTACTGCTTCCTTCCACAAGTCAGCATTAGGAGAGGAATATGCCTCTTCTATGGTTCTTGGTATATCATCCATAAGGTACACAATGTAGTCATCACCAAAAGACTTTGCAGTCCGTTCTCTTACTCTTTCGAGTGACTACAATGTCATCCTCCTCAGGATTGTGCACATGGGGTTCCTCAGAATGTTCTATCAGAATAAATTGCTCATGGGGTATTATAGATTCATGACTAGTTGTGCTAGGTGCATTTTTCATAGGAAATTCACTTTTAAAAATGTAGCGTCTCTAGACTCCATGATAGTACCAACATGCATGTTAGGTACCCCAGAATTTATAATTAAGAATCTATATCCAACGTTGTGAATAGCATAACCAAAGAAAACACAATCAACAGTTTTAGTCTAGGTTTGCGCTTTTTGTTAATTGGCACATTCACTTTGGCTAAACAACCCCAAGTGCGCAAATATGAGAGATTTAATCTTCTCTTTTCCTATTCCTCAAATGGTATGATTTCTTTATTCTTTGTAGGAACTCTATTCAGGACATGACATGCCATCAAAATAGCCTCACCCCACCATTCCTTAGATAGACCTGCTGTCTCCAACATTGCATTAACCAACTCAGTTAGAGTGCGGTTCTTTCCTTCAGCAATCCCATTGGACTGTGGTGAATATGGCGGTGTCCTCTCATGAATAATTCTATGTTCTACATAGAATTCAGAAAATTCACTTGAAAAGTATTCTCCACCACGATCAGACCTTAACCGTTTAACTTTCCTCTCAAGTTGATTTTCTTCTTCAGCTTTATAGATCTTAAAATAATGCAACGCTTCATCTTTTGTTTTTAACAGATACACATAGCAAAATCTAGTGCAATTGTCTATAAAAGTCATGAAGTATCTTTTGCCACTTTTAGTCAACTCTCCATTCATCTCACAGATCAGAATAGACTAGTTCTAATGGTGCCAAGTTCCTCGTCTCTGTAGCCTTGTGAGGCTTACAAGGTTGCTTAGATTGCACACACATATGGCACTTAGAACCTTTGACCAAATTTATTTTTTAGATTAAATTCATATTTGCAAGCCACAATAGACAACCAAAATTAATATGACAAAGACGTGAATGCCAAATATTTGACTCATCAGGGATAATAGTATTGTTCACAATCTTATTGCACACATCATCATGCAAGGATAAGCAGAGCAAGCCTCCGCAATCATAACCTTTACCAATAAAAGTTCCATACTTTAACAGTACATATTTATTGGACACGAAGACAATTTTATAAACATCTCGACAACATTGAGAGCCGCTAACTAGATTCTTTTAGATGGAGGGGACATGCTGCACGTTCTTCGACAGCACCGTCTTTCTCGAAGTAAACTTCAGAATGACCGTATCAACACCAAGAACATGCGCATGGGACCCGTTCCCCATCAGCAAGGCTCTAGTCCCACTGACCTGATAAGAAGAAAACAAAGAAGCATCAGCACACATATGAATATTAGCCCTAGTGTCCATCCACCACTCAGGCGAATGACAAACTAAAAGAACAGTAGGTAAAGAATTACCATACTCAGATGTTCCTCCTTCAGCCTCGCTAACAACCATGTTTACAGATTTCTTCTCTTGCTTAAATTTGCGGTCTAGGCTTGAACTTGCCCAATGCTCATCACTCCTGCAAACAAAGCATTCACCATCTTTTGTTGTTCTTTTTCTTCTTAAAAGTGGTTGTTTGTTTAGGTTTCAAGTTGTTCTCTTGCTTGTTCTTCTTCTTTTATTATGAGATGCATTTGAATTTTTCTTCTGTGCCATATTGGCACTAGAAGACTCAACGCCTTTCCCACACGTGTCTTTTGCTCTCGCCCACTCCTCAACATCAAGAGACCCAATAAGCCCAGCCATGCTAAACTCTTGTCTCTAGTGTTTTAGGGAGATAGCAAAATCCTTCTAAGAAGGTGGTAGCTTGGCAATAATATCGCCGGCCATAAACTTGTCAAGCAACACACATGGAAACTGTTCGAGTTCCTTAGCCAGTGTCTGTATCTCATCAGCTTGCTTGACCACAGAATGGTTGTCAACCATTTTATAATCAAACAGCTGCTCTATGATGTATAGCTCGCTACTGGCGTCAGAAACACCAAACTTTGCATCAAGTGCATCCCATAAATCATTGCCTGTCGTGCAAGTGATGTAGTTGTTCTCATACTTACTATGAAGTGCACTAATCACGGCGCCTCGAAACAGGTTATCGACTGCCAAGAACTTTTGCTCCTCCTCATGAGTAAATTGTTTAGGCTTTCCCTATGCGACGTGATAGCAGTTCATAACAGTTAACCAGAACACCATCTTAGCACGCCATATCTTGTAATTTCTTCCATCAAAGTCATTTGGCTTCAAAGCAGCAGCAAAACCACTAACAGAAAATTGTCTAATATCAGGTTTTTAGATTATTAGGAATTTAGGCATTTTCATGTTAAAATTAATCCACAAAATAATAGCAAATTTGTGATGACAAATATATGCACATGTGTGATTTTACTACTACTCAGATTAACAACAAATATGTTCATGAACAACATACTGATCATAGCAAAAAAGAGATTAAATTTAACCAATTTGAGAATGGAGATGTACCCTGCGGAGGGACCCATGCTCAAGGCACCGGTGGCTCCAGTCCCACTCATGATGAGTTGCTTAAAGTCGTGAACCACACTCAGTGCAAGAAGATATACGCAGTGTCGTTCTTCGAACGTCCACCGGAAAGTAGACAAAGCTGATCCGAGGATGAAGAGACACCACCACGAAGGAGATGAAGAAGAAGACGGCGAGCAGTCGTGGAGACGCTCCCCAAAAACCTGATCGCCCGCACACACCCGAGCAGGTGTCCTGATGCGAACGCCGGTTCCAGAGGCCTGCTCTCCCACACTCCGTGCGTGTGTACTCGGATGCAACTCGACAGGAGAAGGTGTGCTATGGCTTCCGTTCGGTTCGGCAACAGGGAGACTTATGCTGGAGGGATCAGGGAGACGAAGAGTCGAAGTGATTATGAGTAATCACCACTGAAGTGGATGGTAACTAACATGTAAGTAACTCCTCCACATTAGCGCATGTACCCCTTCCTCTTCCTTAGCCAACGCAAGTGGCAAAACCAACCTGTGCTCGTGCATGACACGCAACACAACGCTCGCCATGGCTCGGCTTGGCGGCAGCGCGCGCGTGTGGCACGCCTTTGTTCTCTTTCAACTTCTCTATAGGTGCACACGTGTAGCCTATTTAAGTTGAGTCAACAATCAGTCAAAATCTCATACGATACTAAAACTATATTGTACCACAGCAATTAATATAGGCCTAGAATTAATTGATTTATTAAATAAAGAGTTAAATGCACCAGAGGTCCATTAACTTGTGAGGAGGTTTCGGTTAGGTCCATCAACTTCAAAAGTGACTTTTTGGGTCCATAAACTTTGTATGCCATATCACTTAGGTCCATATCCCGCCACACAAGCTTCTCATGCTGACGTGGTCCGCTGACATGTCCTTCTGGGCCCAGGTGGACGCCGCACACATGCATGCATGTGCATGCATGATGCATGCACGTCGGTGGCGTGCTCTTCTATGCCCTGTGCTGGAGCGCCTGCACCAGCGTGTACACGTCTCGTGGCGTCACGTCGCGGTGCTGGAGCACCTGCACCAGCCATGCCAGCGACGACACGCCGTAGCCACTGTGCACTCCGCCTAGAGACTGCAGGATCACGGTCACTCCGGTCTTGACGACGACTGGCACCCACGGCCGGCCGAAGAGCGCGACGGCGAGCCAGAACACGACCCGAAGCACCGCCTCGGAGCGGCACAGCGTCAGCGCCAGTATGTTGCCCATGGCGAAGACGGCGGCATGCGCCCTAGCGTAAGGAAAGTGTTCCGTCGCGGCGAGCACGAGGCCCACCGCGTTCAGCGCGACGCACAGGACGAAGAGGCGCTTGTAAACGGTGAACAAGCCCTGGTCGAGCAGTATGACACCCAGCCTCGAGCGCGCGGACCATGTCGCTGGCTTTTGCCGGCGCCGGAGCGTTCGCCTTCTTTCTCGGTTGCACGTCATCGACAGCCACATGTGCTAGTCACTCAAAAAATACTCGTTCGTCATGCGAGATGAATTTTCTTTCCACTGCAGTGCAGCACAAACCAACTCAAACACAGCCTCACAGTCCCCGGTCCTTGGCCAGAGCCTCGGCCGCCCTCCTTCCAGACACGAGCGCGCCGTCGAACGTGGCCGAGCACCAGTGGTCACCGCACACGTACACTCCTTCACCCACTCTCGGGTCCCTCCACGCCGATGTCGTGGGCGGCGTCTGGTCCGGCTGCGCGAACCCGATGCGATACGTCCTCAAGTGCGTCCACGACGCGACCTCTCCAGGGCTGAACCACCCGCCGAGCTCACGGATCACTTCGTCGGCCAGATCGGCGTCCTCCCTGTCGGCGAACGAGCCGACAAGGGACACGGACACCAGCACCTTGCCCGCCGGCGCGTACGACGGCGCCACGTTGGTGGCGAAGAACATGTTGTTCACGATCCCGTTGCCCGAGCCGTTGAGCAGCATAATGGGGTCCTGGACCGGCGCCCGGTAGGTGGAGAAGTAGAGGCACACGGTGCTCCTCTCTGATTTCTTGGCCTTTTCTCGAGTCGATAGCTGCGGCAGGAGCTTCTCGGCCTGTGGCTGCTCGACAGCGGCGATGACGCCGAGGTCGCCGGGGATGGTTTCACCGGTGTTCAGCGTCACACCGGACTGGTCGATGGCGACGGCGCGGGTGTTGAGGCGGACAGAGCCCGCGGGGAGGTGAGCTGCGAGCTGCTCCACGATGGCGCCCATACCGTCCTCCGGCAGGGCGTTGTCGCCGAGGGCGAGGTGCTTGAACACGAGCTCGAAGAGGTGGGACGACGTGTCGAGCGCCGGGTCGAAGAATATCCCGGCGAGGAACGGCCGCAGGAACCGCTCCACGATGGAGGACGAGAACCCGAGCTGCGTCAGGTGCTCCCCCGTGGTCGTCTCCGGCGCCGAGAGGATGACGTCATCCGAGGTGGCGGCCGCGCGGAGGCGCGCGAGCCCGACGAGGACCTTGTCGGAGAGGGTGCCCACGGGGGAGAACACCGCAGAGAGGGAACGCATCGGGAGGCGGAACGGGTCGGAGAGCAGGTAGAACGGCTCCCCGGCGCCGACGAAGACGAGCGCACCGGGATAGAACGGCCGGAGCCTGAGCGCCAGGAAGTCGAGGAGGCGCCGGCACTCCGGGTACGCGGTGAGGAAAATCTGGAAGCCCCTGTCGAGGCCGTACCCGTCCACCACGTCGGTGGCGACGCGGCCGCCGAGGCGGTCCGAGGCCTCGACGAGCGTGAATGGCACGGAGAGCGACGTTAGGTGCGTCGCCGCGGCGAGGCCCGCGAGCCCGCCGCCGACAATGACGGCCCTGCGGGCGGCCGTGGGACGCGGACACGGTGAAGCGGAGCGCGGCATGGTAGTGCGGCTTGGGCGGCGCGGGGAGGAGGTGGGGCGCGGGGACGTGCATGGACGTTGCGCTTGCAGCGACTAGCGGCGGGAAGAGGCCGGCCGTGCGGTTGGTCCAATTGGGTGGTCTACTGGGAGCTTGTCCATGGGCTTGTGGATATGGTGGATTAGTGCATGGACTTGGCGTTTGTGTGGAGACCGTGTCTGAGATCCCAAATCCAATCCCACGATCGTTCACCCATTTCCTGTTAGGCGAACGATCCGACATGCGAGCGCACGCTGACCTCCTTGGTGGCGCTCCAGCTGATCCTCGGCAGCCGCATGTGCCGCCGGGACGACCGGGACCGGGAGGAGGAGGAGGACACACCGCCGCCCCTCCGCCTGCTGACGATGACGGACCGCGCGCTCGCAGGATGACCGCGCGGCCATGGCCGAGGCCGCTGCCTCGTCCGCGCCACAGGAGCGCAGGTGCTGCGGGGAGGAGTCGGTGGACGGGGGCAGCCGGCCGCTCGCACGCCCGTGTGGCCGTGGCACCTGCTTGCATGCGTGTTTGACGAAACGAATGGTCAACAGTTGCTACTGAACGATAAGTCAGCAGGCTACGTCAGCATGAGAAGCCTACGTGGAGGGATATGAATCTAAGTGATACAACATTAAAGTTTATGGACCCAAAAAGTCACTTTGAAACTTGATGGACCTAACTAAAACATCCTCATAAGTTAATGGATCTCTGGTGCATTTAACTCTTAAATAAAATATGGGTCTAAACACATATAATATTGAACAGGCACATCATATGTATGAGAGCATGCAGCAGGGCCCATCTTATAATACAATAGTGATCACTGGTTAGTTGAGCACATGGATTATGCTTATTTTTCTTCATATTGCAACATATAAAATGAACCAAATGTGTCATGTGTGCCCCAATTATAACAACTTTAGGACCTTTTTAAATTTTAATCTACCAACCAAAATGCGAGCAACGAGGCATGATGCGCCAATGATCGAGTGCTTCTCCAACAATTCTTTAGTGCTGCCTGCGGGGACACGTATAATATACATGGGGCATTAGCAACTAACTCCCTTTCATCGATCAGACGATCACGTGAGACGCCAGAGAGTAGAAGCGATACGTCATCGCCATATGGACCGGTCCTTTTCCTCATTTCAGGATTATTTTGCGTGCCTGCTGCTCGTGTATGTTGGTGCGCCGGCATCTTTCCCTCCGGTAGGTCATCGTGGGTATTTTATTGGTCCCAAATATTGTTGAACAAGTTTTCTTCGACACATATACAATTGTACGGTCCACGCTTAGTTTATGCATTACTGGTGCTACGGGTTTCACAAACAATACTCGATTGTGTCTGTGGGAAGAAAAAAATCACTGCCCCAGGGAGAGGACGAAAACGGATGAAGATTCGTTGTGTGCTTTTCAAGAAAAAAAAAACGTGCCAACCATTCAAGCTTACTGCACATACATAGGCCTCGTTCGGCTTACCTCATATTCGGCTTCTTTTTTTAGCCGGAACAGTGTTTTTCTCTCACACCAATTCAGTCGGAACAGTATTTTTCAGCCAGTTTCAGCCAAGTTTCAAACCAGCGAACGGGCCCTATACAGACACAGGCAGGCAGGCTGTCAATCGCCGTGTTCGCTTGGGCTTGTTAATAAAGCTGGCATGGCTATGCGCATATGTGTCTATCGCGAATTTGTAGTTCTAGAATTGGTTAAACTCAAGCGCAGCATATACACGACGAGCGCGCATGCCGTATTCTACGTACGTACACGGGCAGTAAAGCTGGTACACACGGGAGAGGGCACATGCAGCGGGTGCATGATGCATGCAGCTGGGGCGATGGCATGGCCGGGCAAGCAAGGCATCCATCCATACAGGTCGTTGGGTGCCGTCGCGTAAAGTATCACCGGGCGGCACGCGAGGAGCACAGCCAGGAGGAAGATCAGACTATCAGACAGAGGAACCGCGATCGCGTTGCGGTCGGCGATTTGATCGCGCGCTCTGCTCTCTGCCCGCCATGCAAATGCAACCTCCGCCGAATTTTTTTTGTTTTTTAGTCTTTTTTTTAAGAATTTTACAAATACGCCTCTAATGGTATCCTTTCAAAAAAAATAGATCCTGACCTCAGCGTCGTGACAATTGACGATGAACTTACACGTCGCGGCGTCAATTGCTCTGACGTCGAGATCCAAGGTTATTTTCTGCATGTCGTTGACGTAGCTACCTATGTGGCACGGATGTGTCCTGAGCTCAGCGTCGTCGATCTTGGCATCGAGCTCGGCACCGTAGATCTTGGCACCGAGCTCGACGCCAATTGCTACAGCGCCGAGCTATGGAAAGTGACAAATTTGAATTTTTATCATGACTTGGATATTGAGAAATGGGACTAACTCTAGATTTTTTACGGTGACTTGTTGTTTGATCACTTAAAACAATCTAGAAATACTTAAGATAAAAAATTTGCCTACCCAAATAGAACTATAGCATGTCCGGGCGGCACAGTGTAGAGCTCGACTTCTACAGCACGGCCAGGCAATGCAGGGCACGACTCCATGCGTTTGTTGCATTGCTAACCGGAGTAGTAGTACGTACTGTGTGCATGCATCAGTGCATGCAACGAACCGTACATGCATGTGCAGGCATGCAACCACGGACGCAACACACCTCACCTATAAGCACGTGGAAATATGGCTAAGTTTAGAATTTATGATCGTGGCTAAGTCTGGTTTTTTACCGTGGCTAAATCCAAACTTGACGAGACATGTTTTGTTGTCATCTCCTCATAGAGTATTCAAACTCGTAGTACGGTATTAAATTGAGTTACTATACAAATTTGAAAGATAAAATGTCGCAAACATGTCAATTCACTGCCGGCGATTAGGGAATTAGAAAGATTTGGAGGGACCTAAACAGCACTGTATTCAAAGTTGTGGTCACTGTGCGGCCATGTTAGAGACTGATTTAGGTTTAGGTCCAAAAGCAAAGTTTGTTGTACTCAACTCAAACTACAACTTCTATTAAAGATCGAACTTCATATCTAGAAAAGAAACTATAGTTTTACCCTGGTCAGAATAGCATCATGAAAAAATAAGTTAACTATTGATCCAAACTTATAAGCATTTTTAGGCTAGTTCGTGAACATAAACCCGAGATCATTTTTTATCTTTAAGTATTCCTGACTGTTTTAAGTGATCATATACGTTAAGTCACTATAAAAACTCTAGAGTTAGCCACATTTCTCAATATTCAAGTCATGATAAAAATTTAAATTTAGCAATTTCCATAGCTCGGCGCCGTAGCTACTGGCGCCAAGCTCGGCCCCGTAGTAGTTGGCAAGATCCACGGTGCCAAGCTTAGGATAGATCCGCGCCACGCAAGTAGCCACGTTAACGACACGCAGAAAATGACCCTGAACCTCGGCGCTGATTGCTTTGGCGCCGAGACGTGTAAGCTCGGTGCCAATTATCATAGCGCCGAGGTCAGGGTCTATTTTTTTGAAAGGATGCCAACACGTCAGGTGTGCATTTGTGTCGGTACGGGACCCACGGGATACCCCGCAAGGAAGGGAGAAGAACTAGCCTAACTAGGATTCTTCCCATGTAATCTTAGTAGTAGTATTATTCTGTAATCCTATTAGGAACTCTCATTGTAAACCGACTAGGACTCTGGCCTCCTGACTATATAAAGGAGGGCAGGGCTCCTTGGATCGGGAGTTCAGACAACAATTTTACAACACAATACTTTACGATCAATCCAACGCAAAGGCTAACACCGACTGGACGTAGGGCTATTACTCGATCTACGATCGAGGGTCCAAACCAGGATAAATCGACTATCTCTTGCGTTTACCGTCGAGTTCTGCATACGCTGAAACCCGAACATACTACCCCGGGTACCCCCGTGGCAGGCTATCGGTGGTCAAACATCGACAGCTGGCGCGCCAGGTAGGGGCTTTCGGTGACTTTGCATCCGAGAGCTCGACGGACCTCGACAACATGATCTTCTCGACAGGATCAACCTTTATTTTCGGTTCATGGATCTGCGAGGCAGGCGACGACGGCAAGCTCCAAGGCCGTCTCCTTGAAGATTCAGACCATCATCAGGACTTTTCCATTTCAGCGACAATGACAGATCAGCTTGCCGGAAGATTCGTGCAGCTCGTGATGTCCAATCCAACTCGGATTTCGCGACTCCATGCATCCGATTCAAACTAAAGTTCTGCTTCTGAGACGAAGTCTTATCCGAGTTCTTTCGGAAACCCAAGTTCTTTTCTAACAAAGCTCCGGAACATAACGTCAACCTATCAAGAATACTACTCAGAGTACACTCAGAATACTTCAAAGAAGTCGGATCCTCTTCCGTCCGGACTCCACAACATGGCAACGTCTTATCAGACACGGCCCGAAGGATTCCTCGATCCAGTGCTTAGAATGCCACTAAAGGGAGCCCAGGAAGGTCTCATTTTAACTATAACATCTCAAGACTGCATCATTCACTGGCCAGGTACCGTTCTTGAAGATGACGGCACCCAACTAGTCGATGATACGACAACAGCAGCTCTACCCTACCAAGAAGGAGATTCAATCTATGACCTTGAAACCTCTACTGAAGTTATCAATAGCTCTGGCAGTACGGAAATCAACGACGATAATAGAACAACTCACGCTAGAGAAGTATTCATGATTCGCCATCCTCGATCACCATTGATCCCCCCAGAAGTACCCGACGTGAGGTCTTCAGATGAATCCGAATCCAACATATCACCATTTATCTAGGGGCATGATGGTGAGACTGAGAGTCAGAGGCAAGCAAGAGAAAGAAAGAACAAATTGAAACAAGGACGTCAACGCCGTGCTAAGCAGCGAAACGACACTTGGATCAAATATGAGTCAGATCTAGCTGAGTACAGCAGAAGAAAATCAGAGCGAGAGGTCGAAGAAGGACGAGCAGTGAATACACCCTACGATAAGATCCGAGAAGCACTAGAAGAACTCAGGGCGACCTCATATCCCAATGAAAAAAAAAGAACAGCTCTAGGACTTTCTCCGATCAATAGTCCTTAGGACGCACGACGGAAGGGCAACATCTCATGAACAGGAAGATCAAAATCAAAGGAAGTCTACTTTCGAAAGACTTGGACCAAGTGGAAGTCACAACGGAGAGAGCCGAAGAAATCATAATCAAAACAACCGAGTCGAACAACCAAGAAAGGACAGAAGCAAAGCACCTACTCGGACAGCCATGCAGAACTACTCTCACTAAGACGACAGTTGGCAAGAAGGGGGCGCCGAATCAGAATACACAGAAGCCAAAACGCACGATAGATTCCCTTGTTTCGCAAACAGACTTGCTTCAATACGACTACCTCACAAGTTCAAACCGTCCAACCACTCCAAGTATGATGGCAAGACCGAACCAAAGCAATGGCTCAGGATTTACTCACAATCGATTGAATTGGCCGGAGGAGACGATGACATCAAAACCTTGTTCTTTCCCATGGCCCTAGAAACCATGCCACTTCAATGGTTTGACAAATTGAATCCAGAATCAATCAGAAATTGGGAAGACTTGCAAAGAGCTTTCTATGAAAATTTTGCGGGTATTATTACACACCCAATCACCCACACAGAGTTAGAAGGACTCAAGCAGAAAGGAGGTGCAAGTCTTAGAAATTACTATCGATGATTTGGCGAACTACGAGCTCAAGTACATGACATCACACAACGAGAAGTAATCGAAGCTTTCTCTCATGGAATCATGGCTAGGTGGCAATTTCAAGACTTCTGCAAAGAAAATCCAAGAAACAATGAAGAATTCAGAAGGACAGTGGAAAAGATGATTACTGTAGAGGAGAAAACATGAGAAAGATTCCTAGATAGAAACAACAGAGACAACCCGGACAGACAAAATCCTCGAAACAACAGACATCTAGAGAGAAAGCGTGGTCTAGACAACATAGTAGCAATGGCTAACAAATAAAAGAAATTTACCAAGCCCAGAAGGTATGATGACATTGAGAACATACGTTGCCCCTTGCACCCCAATGGAAAGCACACCATCGGGAATTGCTACACCTTCAACGAAAGATACACTAGAAAAGATAGCAAGGGAAACAATAAAGAAGACAATCAGAAAAAAGAAGGAGACAACCATGAAGACAAGGGATTCCAAAAATCCAGAGGGACAGTGGCAGTAATCTTTGCTGGGGTTCTAGATTCCAGAAGCAAACATCAAGAAAAACTAGCGTTACGAACCATCATGGCAGCAGAACCTGCTACACCAAGATATCTCAATTGGTCAGAGTATCCAATCCAATTTTCAAGAGAAGACCAATGGACCAGCGTAGGAAACGCATGCCATTACCCAAAGGTTTTAGATCCAACCATTGCCGGTATGACTGTTACAAAAGTACTAATCGATGGAGGAGCCGGACTCAACATCATTTTTTCAGAAACTCTAAGGAAGATGGGACTACAACTCGTCGGGATGATTACACCAACAAGTACACCTTTTTATGGCATAGTACCCGGCAAGACAGCCATGCCACTCGGACAAATTACTCTACTAGTTACTTTTGGAACTCCCTCCAACTACCGTACATAGTTCATCAAGTTTGAGGTTGCGGACTTTGATTCATCATACCATGCAATCCTCGGGCGCCCAGCGCTAGCAAAATTCATGGCAATACCGCATTATCCGTACCTACTGCTTAAGATGCCAGGACCTAACGGTGTCCTTTCTCTTCGAAGTGATTTGAAGCGCGCTTTTGACTGTGACGTTCAGGCAATTCAAATTGCAGCAAAAGCATAGGCAAACGATGGAAGAAAATAAATAGCCACTATTGCCGTAGAAATAAGCCAAGAAGAACTAGAGATACCGGCTAAAAAGCCAAGCATACTAGCACCACCAAAAGAAGCCGACGTCAAGCAAATCGACCTGGGCACTGGTGATCCCTCAAAAATGGCAACCATCAGTGCACACTTATCAGCAAAATAGGAACTCGCGCTTACCAACTTTCTTCGGGACAACAAGGATATCTTCGCTTGGAAGCCAGCCGACATGCTAGGGGTCCCAAGAGAGTTGGCTGAGCACAGAATTGATATCAATGAAGGCTCCAAGCCTATGAAGCAACGACTACGACGATTCTCTCCCAACAAGAAGGCAGCAATTAAAAAGGAAATTACAAAACTAATGGCAGCTGGATTCATTAGAGAAATCCTCCATCCAGATTGGCTAGCAAAGCCAATTCTGGTACAGAAAAAGAATACTAACGAGTGGCGCATGTGTGTCGACTACACAGATCTCAACAAACATTGCCCAAAAGATCCGTTTGGGCTACCACGCATTGATCAGATAGTTGATTCAACAGCAGGATCTGCCCTATTATCCTTCCTTGATTGCTATTCAAGATATCACCAAATCGCACTAAAGGAACAAGACCAGAGCAAGACATCTTTCATCACTCCGTTCGGCGCCTACTGCTATAAGACCATGTCATTTGGACTCAAGAATGCTGGAGCCACTTACCAAAGAGCTATCCAAACATGCCTTGGTGATCAGATCGGCGAAAACGTGGAAGCATACATGGATGACACGGTTGTAAAACTAAAGAACCCGAACGAACTGATTGAAGGCTTAAAATAAACCTTTGAGAATCTAAAAAGGTGGAGGTGGAAATTGAACCCAAACAAGTGTGTATTCGGAGTTCCTTTAGGACAACTACTCGTATTCTTGGTCAGTCATCGTGGAATCGAAGCAAGCACCAAGCAAATTCGAGCCATAATAGAGATGGGCCCTCCTCAAAGCGTCAAAGATGTACAAAAACTAATAGGCTGCATGGCGGCACTCAATTGTTTCATTTCAAGACTTAGCGAAAAAGGGTTACCTTTCTTTAAACTACTAAAGAAGACAGACAAGTTCTAGTGGATAAAAGAAGCCAATGAAGCTTTCAAGAAACTTAAGGCATACCTCACATCCTCACTAGTCCTCACACCTCCAAAGAAAGACAAAGACATGATGCTATACATTGCGGCAACTTCTACTGTAGTCAGCACGGCGATAGTAGTAGAAAGAGAAGAAGAAGGGCGCGTGTATAAAGTACAACGCCCAGTATACTACATCAGCAAAGTACTATCAGAATCAAAAATCCAGTACCCGCATGTGTAAAAACTACTCTACGCCCTACTAATCACTTCATGCAAGCTTCGTCACTATTTTGAAAGCCACAAGATTACCGTGGTGACAGATTTCCCACTAGGAGACATCTTACACAACAAAGACGCAACAGGGCGCATATCTAAGTGGGCGGTTGAACTCGGTGCTCTCAACATCGATTTCACCCCATGGAAAGCAATTAAATCTCAAGCCCTTGCAGATTTTGTTGCCGAATGGACAGAGATTCAACAACCTATGTCAAATACAATCCTTGACCACTGGAAGATGTACTTTGATGGATCACTCAAGCTAGGCGGAGCCAGTGCGGGCGTTCTCCTAATCTCTCTAGACAGAAAACAACTCAAGTATATCCTTTAGATATTATGGCAAGCTACCAACAATGAAGCAGAATACGAAGCTCTCATCCACGGGCTACGAGTGGCAATTACTCTCGGAATCAAGCAATTACTCGTATATGGCGATTCGGCAGTAGTCATCAACCAAGTCAACAAAGATTGGGATTGCACCAAAGAAAATATGTGTGCTTACTGCGCTGAAATCAGAAAACTAGAAAAACATTTCCAAGGATTGGAAATTCTACATGTCCTGCGCGATTCCAACATTGCAGCAGATATCATCGCCAAGCTCGGATCAGATAGGGCAAAGGTCCCACCCGGTGTATTCATAGAGGAGTTATCAGCTCCTTCTATCAAACAACCCGGTGAGACAACCCCAGAACTCACAGCCAAAGGCAACCAGATTTTGGTAATCAACACTTCATGGACATAGGTTTTATTGATTACATTAAAGAGAATAAGTTGCCAGTGAAAAAATAGGAAGCCACACGAGTTGTTCACAGAAGCAAGAATTACGTCCTAGTAGGAGACAAGCTCTACAGAAGAGCCGCATCATCAGGAGTACTCCTAAAATGCGTCTCATTTGAAGAAGGCAAACAAATCCTAGACGAAATACACTCAGGTTGCTGTGGAAATCACGCCACTTCAAGAACACTAGTTAGCAAAGCATTTTGCACTGGTTTCTACTGGCCAACCGCTTTGAAAGACGCAAAAGAACTCGTCAGAAGATGCAAAAGTTGTCAGATGTTCGCAAGACAAGCTCATGTGCTAGCCCACAACCTCATCTACATACCACCTGCTTAGCCCTTCTCCTGGTGAGGGCTGGATCAAGTAGGACCTCTCAAGAAAGCAAAAGGCGGATTCAAGTACATCTTCATGGCAATTGACAAGTTCACCAAATGGATTGAATTCAAACCACTAGCAAAATACACCGCAGCCAAAGTAGTCGAGTTCATCCAAGACATTATGCACCGCTTCGACATGCCCAATCGAATCATCATGGATTTGGGTTCTCCCTTCACGGCCACAGAATTTCAAAGTTGGGCATAGGACTGTGGTTTCAAAATAGATTACGCATCAGTCGCACATCTAGAGGCCAACAGACAGGTAGAAAGGGCAAACGGACTCATACTAGCTGGATTAAAACCAAGACTGTATGAAGAACTAGTAGACTATGGGTCAAAATGGATTGAAGAATTACCCAAGGTTGTATGGGGGCTATGGACTCAAATAACCAGAGCCACCGGACACTCACCTTTCTTCCTGGTGTACGGATCAGAAGCCGTACTACCCATAGACTTGATCTAGACGTCCCCAAGGATAGAGCAATACGACGAATGAGAAGCAGAACACACCCAAAGATTAGAACTCGACAGTACAGAAGAAGTCAGAGTAAACGTTGCCCTGCAATCAGCAAGATACCTCCAAGGACTAAGGCACCACTACAACAAGAATACCCAGTCACGATCATTACAAGTCGGAGACCTAGTACTAAGAAGAATACAAAAAAACCGACGGACGCAACAAATTACTCAGTCCATGGGAAGATCCTTTTATCATCACAAAAGTCATCGGACCAGGCACATACAAGCTCATAACTGAAGACGGAAAAGAAGTCAACAATACATGACACATCAGTCAGCTACGAAGATTCTACGCATGAAAACAACTCAAGAGAAAATATGTATACAAGACACAAGAGATCAACGTTCATGATCAACAAAGATAGCGCTCACCAAAAACATATGTACCATTGTGACCTATCAATATTCATGATCAATAAAGATGATTCTTTCTCGACAAACATATGTCTCATTATGGCTTTCCCCGAGTTGTTTCTTTAAAGCAAAATGGCTGAAAATACGCCTAAGCATCCCGGCCGAGAGCAAAATAGCTGAAAAGACGCTCGAGCCCACCGATGAGGGTAGCTAACAAGCTAACACCCGAACCAAAAAGCAAAATGGCTGAAAATGCGCCTAAGGATCCCAGCCAAGAGCAAAATGGCTGAAAAGACGCTTGAGCTCGCCGATGAGGGTAGCTAACAAGCTAACACCCGAACCAAAAAGCAAAATGGCTAAAAATATGCCTGAGCATCCCGGCTGAGAGCAAAATAGCTGAAAAGACGCTTGAGTCCACCGATGAGGGTAGCTAACAAGCTAACGCCTAAACCAAAAAGCAAAATGGTCGAAAATAAGCCTGAGCATCCTGACCGAGAGCAAAATAGCTAAAAAGTTGCTTGAGCCCGCCGATGAGGGTAGCTAACAAGCTAACACAAGAACCAAAAAGTAAAGCGACTGAAACTAAGCCTGAAGCATAAATCAGAGCAATTTCAAGACAAGACCCTCCAGCTCCTTGTGCCAAGAAGCAAGAGACTCGGGGGCTACACTCAAGGAAAGAGACAGATGCTGAACATAGTTTGAGTTAAGCGAAAAAAGCCGAAAAGGAGAAGCTGAAGACGTTTGAGATCTCTGGTCCTAAGTCTTTTCAATACTAACAAGAGCCTAGAGTTTGTCAAGACAATGTTTTATACCAAGTTGTTTACATGGCGCAGACGAAAGCCGGACAAGCACTCGACAGATCAAGAAAGGTTGTCAACACAAAGACCTACATATAACAAGTTGTTTACATGGCACAGAGGAAGGACAGAAAAGTACTCGACAAATCAAGAAAGTTTGTCAAGATAACGCGTAGAATTGTTTACATGGCAAAGACAAAAGCAAGACAAAGTACTCGGCAAGTCGAGTAACCCTAATCACTTGGACAACTCATCCAAAGAATAAACAAGGCATCTAGGCAAAGAAGACATCAACAAAAAATCTTCATTCAAGAAGAAGTATAATGTCATATTACAAGGCACGAGCATAAAGGTCAAATACATCAAGCGTCATCGTCAGGAGAAGAGATAACAATATTAAGATTATCTACAATTCTACTTGTAACAACCCAAAAATCCACACATCAAAAATCCCAACTACAAAATTTTTCTTCAAAACCCCATGTGATGATGAGTGACATTTGTAGGAGCTAACCCTAAGTGTTGCATTAGTCATAAGCATAGCATGTCACTTGTTGTGTAGGTGTGTGTTTAAAAATCCTTAACACCTACATTCTTGCATGCATTTTAATTCTAAACAAGTGAGTTGCTTTTTATTGATCTTTTGTTGTGCAAATAAAATAGAAAGGAAAACAAAATAGAGAAAGAATAAATGAAAGAGAAAGGAAAGAATAGGGAATAGCAGCAGTAGCCCAGGCCTGCTTAGCATTGCGAACCAGCCCGCCTGCCATCCCACATGCGCACACGGCCCACGAAGCCAGCCCAGCAATGCCCTACCACCCGCGCGTGCACAATCCACTGACGAGCTGGACCCGCCTGTCAGACGTCACGCACCGCACGCCGCCACATCAGGACAAGCTGACAAACGGGCCCCCTCTGTCAGCCGCCCAGCTACAGCGTCATCGTCTTCCCCACGCTCCCTCCACCATGCGACTGGGAGCTGACCGTGGAGCAGGCGCAGGCCTAGGGTCACGCAAATCGCATGACCATGTTTTCCCCTTGCGCCGCGCCTACGCTATCGCACGCGAGCCGTCGGATGCGCTCGGCACATCACCACCACCCATCGCTGTCCGCCATTGAAGCCCTTGGAGCTCGGCTATAAAAGCCAACGTCTGTGAACCCTAACCCTCAGCCCGTTCACCGCCGCCGCTGGTGGCACAGCACCACACCGCGCCAAGTCGAGAGAGAGGGAGGAGGGAGAAGCACGGAGAAGAAGGAGGCCGCTGTAGGGAGGAGCTGTCGGATCCAGGAGCACCGTCCCGATCAGCTACAGCGACGTAGCTGCTCAGCACGGCACTGCATCGCCTCATCACGGCCTTGCCTCACCACTGCCCCGCCATCCTACCACCATGAACCCTATGGTGAGCCAACTTGCTGAGACCACCTCCCTAGCCAAATGGAACGCGCATCACCATGATCGAAACCTTGCTGAAGCTTCGAGCTCCAACCTAGCCCAACTAGTTAGCTAGGGAGACCACCATGGCCACGTGTACTGAGACCCAGGACACGTCGTGCGTGCTATCATCAGCCAAAAGGAGGACCCTAGCCATGACGTAGTACATCAGAGCAGGAGCGCACATGCACGAGCATGCTCACCATGGCTGAGAGCACAACCATGGCGAGACCACCGCGTCTTCTACGTCGCGGAAAAGGTGACGTTGACACACCGACTGGCCCCGCCATGACGAGAGTCACGCCGCACTCACCTTAGCCGAGGAAGAAGCCCACCGGAGCCCTGCGTTGCCGCACCGCACCTTGTCGGAGCACCACCGCCTCTACTTTGCCTCACCACCGTGGCCAGAGCCACCGGGAGCACCAGGAGCTCCTTCAACATGCCCACCATGGCTGTAGAAGCACCGTGGAGCTCACATGCTTCTCCAACTGGACTCTCATTACCACCACAGCCCTGTCCATGCACGCCGATGGACCCATGCTTCCGTTCACCATGGCCGGGACCCTAGGAAGCCCTAGTCGCCACCTTGACCCCACCACTGCACTCGCCAAGGCATAGGGAAGCTTTTGCCTACCTTAATCGTGCACCAGTACCGCCGAGGGGCTTGCCGGTGACCTCACCGCCGGCGGTAGCCCCATCGGGGAACAGCGGGGGATATCTCACCTCTCCGACCACGACCCCGTTGACCACGTCGACCACCCTGAGCAGCTTTGCCGAGCAGCTCCGACAATGACCACGTCGACCGTATTCCGAGCAGCTCCACCGAGCCTCCGACCATGACTATGTCATGCTCGTGAACCGAACCCTGGGGAAGGAGTAAGTGGACCAAGTCCTTCATAGACCGGCTCTGTGGTCTATGGACCAACACAGGCGGGTTCACCATGAACCGCGCCTCACCTGCGCCCATGGACCATGGCCCGTTTGTGGCCTAGCAAGATGACATGGCTGCACCAGCACATGCCACGTGGCGGACCAAGGTCCAGCCCGTACCTAGGCTCAACCGGCCTAGTTTGGACCTGGCCTGTATTGACCATTGACCGGTCAACATTGACTATTGACCAGGGCCACATGTCAGTGACTGTGATTCATTGAATGTTGACTCACCGGTTGACTTGACGTTCACTTAGACAGGACCCACCTGTCAGCCAAGGTTTAGCCCTGATAATGCCATGTCGACGTCATACTGATGATGTGACCACGCTAGTGTCGGGGACCTCGGTGATCCCTCCGACCACTTTGGCGATCCCTCCGACCACTTCGGTGACCTCTTCGACCACCTCACCAGCTGTTTCACCACTCCAAGTTCCCACACATCACATGAACTAGTCACAGCGTGGCACGTGTCAGCGCAAGATTAATTCAACCTTTTCCCATTGAACAGAAATGATTGAAACTTCGAAAATTCATAACTAATTCATACAAACTCAGAAAAGCACTAGAACAGGACCAAAATTCATCGAGCCCTACGCAATAAACCCAAGTTTGAGTGCATCAGGCTCTTTCGAATTCTTATTGCTTCTTTGTGCTATTCTATAGACGTCACTAACGTGACTATAATGCGATCATTTGCAGACTCGGAGGAGAACCAGACGGATGAGGACCGAGAGTACCATCAGGAGTACGGAGACGACTACACTGAAGGTGCCATATCCCACCCAATCTTGTAGCACCCATTACACATGGCTTATGTAGAACTGCTAATGCTTTACTTTAATGTTATATACACACTATGATAGGAATTGTATGGTAGTATGCTTTCTTGATGACCTTTACCTTGATGCAACCTTACCCCTGCTCACCCTGCTGATAGGCTAGTCACACGCTCGCTGCTATATTTCATTGCTTATCATTACTACTACGCTTGCACTACATTGATGCGTGGTAGGAAACTGGTGTTATCTGGACTATGGGGAGAGTGCTGTGTGTGTGACTTGGGTGCATGGAGGGTGAGGGTTGTGTCAACCGAGCTAGAATAACGATGAGCCTAGGGTGAGTCTTGCCATGTGGTGCTACCTGGGCACTTGGATATGGAATACCTGTGGTGGGTAAATGGTAATTGGAGGTGGCCTCGGGTGTGAACCTCGGAGAGGTGGAGCCGGGGGTAGAGGTGTTGTGGTGGCATGGTAATTAGAAACCCTGACGAAGACATTCTGGCTTGGTCATCCCTACGGACTTACTAGTACTCAGATTCACCGAGAAACCTTACATCCCACTCGGCCTATATGGTGCGGGACAGTCGGACTACTTGGTAGAGCGGTGCCACTACTGCTAGGTGAACGTGTGCAAGGAGCTACAGGGTGCGTGGTTTTCCCCCACACCCTACCAAGACTTTAGGAGGCCTTGTGGACCTGGCTCCAGACATCCGGAGGGCCCTAGCTCTGTCTACGACTCACAGTATCAGCCATCCCAGACTAGACTTAGGATGTTCCAGGGCTGAGAGGTAGGGTGCCATCGTTCTAGGCTAGCAAGCGACCAGAATCTGCCTAGATGGGGCACTGTCGAGGATGGCTATCTTGTGGGTATGTGAAACCTCTACAGAGTGTATGGTTGATCGATCGATACATATGCTGACTTGTTGGCTACGGACCTTTCCTGGGTTTCGCTTAAACTAGATAGGAGATGAGTCCTTCTCTTCTTCCCCTAGGAGAAAGTGTTGGTCATAGCCAAGGGCTACGGGCCTTGAGACAGTGCCGAGAGGGAGTTGGCATGTCGACTGAGCGAAGGTGTGGAGATGATGTGGAATGGTATGGTGGAAATGTGGTGATGGTGTGGAGATGGTGGTATATCGATCCCAGGATCGAAACCTGGCTCTGGACGGGAATGGGGTGGAATGTGTGTGGAAATGGTGATAAAACTTGACCAACTATTATTATATACTTGATATGCTATAACATAGGAAACCCCAGCCTTATAGGTTCCTTTTGATTATTTCCAACTTGCATCCAATTTCCACAAAGCAATGCTCATAGGGTTGGGAGTGGCTAGTACAAATCATACTGATAAATTTTAGCACACAGGTTCTGCTGAGGAGTATAGCTCCAAGGAGTTTGATGGTTGAGGGGTTCGTTCCTATGCTCGAGTTTGGTGATCTTATCTTCAAGCTCTTCTAAATGAATGCTATTTTTGGATTCCGCCAATGCGGCGATGTAATAATTTATATATTTCCACACTATTTCTACTCTGATATTATCGTTGTATGGATGTGATATTCGACTAGAATTTGGGTAATATGATCTACAACGATCTTATTATACTTCGACTCTGTGGATTTCCCTTCATGGAAATCGGGTTGTTTCAGTTGGTATCAGAGACATACTTGACCATAGGACGAAACCCTCAGAAATGGATGATAGAATAGGACATGAACAGCCCTTCTTTCGGTTATATACTGACCCTACATCTACTTTTATGCAAGGCTTATCTATTTATGGACCTGCTAACACCTGTTCCTTAAAATTTACAGATGGCAATGAATGTTGACTGGCCGCCTCTAGGACCGCTACCTCTGGACCACGCCAAGCTTACCTTCAACCTACATAAGCTCAGGGGTTTTGCACAAACCCTCTGCCGAGTTCTCGTCACGCTAGAAATCCCTGACGAGCTTGTTAAGGTCACCTACACCGGGAAGCCAGCTTAGGAAGGAGGAATCGAAGGACTGATTGTCACCTCAGTCGAGTTCCCAGCTAGCACTACTTTACCTTCTATCCTAGCTTTCACCGAGATGACTATAGAGGACACAGTCGAGGAGGGACTACAAGCTATCTCACACAAGGCACTTCGCAGAGTGATGAGGGACCACTACGAGCACCTGAAGATGATAGAGTTCCATCTACTACCCCAGGCCCTTAACCTCAGCCTTACCCCTAGTGAGCAGAGCTTCACAGCCGGCAGAGTTATCTTCGCCGAGGAGGACAGATGCCTTCATGTCTCAGCTATTCACCTACTAGAGTAGGACAGGTATGTGACTCAGCTGGAGTAGAGGAGATGTTAGGACCAGGCCCTTTAGTGGGAGTACCAGGAGCGAGACTCACAGGGAGCATAGGAGCGAGCTAGTCTACTAGAGACAGTTGCCAAGCTACAAGACAAGCTCAACCGTCGTGAAGAAGCCCACAGAGCCGAGGTCGCTGACTTACAGGACAAAGCCGCCGACCTAGGCAACAGGAACTGCTACCTCGACAGCAAGGTATTGGAGTTGCAGAGAGAGTTGGACGACAAGAAGGCTGAGTTCAACCGTAGAGGAGACAGAGAGAGATCAAGGGGATTGATATGCTGAAAATCCAATCCTAGAACAAGACCATGACTCAAGAGCTAGAGGAGTTCAGGAAGAAGGCCGTTCGCAACTAGGGTCACCTGATCGAGGCACTCAGGCAGAACGAGTACCTACAGGACAAGTATGAGAGGACATGGTAGGCCTGGCAGAAGTCTGACAAGAAGCGCCTCAGGGAGATGAAGGGTATGTGGGATCAACTACCCAAGGAGATTCGTAGAGTTTGAGTTAGCCCTGACTTGCCTCAACCTAGACGCCTGCCCTACCCTACCTAGAGCCAAGCCTACTAAGGAGCTCACCGAGGCCCTGAAGTACGTGTCCCGACTTCACAAGTCTGATGAGGAGATTGAGATCGAGAACAGTCATATCCCAGCTGTGGTGTACGAGTTATAGTAGATGACCCTGCATGGTCATGAGTCATGTTAGTAGCTTCCATGAGTTATACCCCATGATGTACCCCTTATGAGATGTATTATGAGACACTATGCATAGTACGATTCTCGCACATCTTCAAGTGTAGCTACTGGAGATGATGCTATATAATAAAACCCATGTAATGAATGTTTTGGATTTTATTGCATCTTATGGATCTTATTGCTTCTTTGTAATGAGTGTTGGATAGTATAAATGTTTTTCTTTAAATCGTCGAAATCATGTAATCATATTGAATTATAAGCACTTATGGCACAAACACTAAAAATCTCTATGATCCGTGTTGCAGATGCCGAACCGCCGATCTAATCACCTAATGAATCGTGGACGTGCGCCCACCCCCAAACCAGCCAAACCAAATGGGGGTGTGGTGGCAACAACCGTGGCCGTGGTCGTAGCCGTGGACGTGGAGGGATACCCTTCCACCTAGAGAATACCCCACCACCTGAGGAGAACATCCCACCACCACCACCACCGAACCTAGCAGAGGTGATGGCACAACAGACCTAGCTTCTTGCAGCTCTTGTTGATAGAGCAAACTGTCAATAGGGAGGATAGCAGAATGACTTCCAAAGGAAGCTAGAAGGATTTCTGAAGCTAAGGCCACCTACCTATGATGGCACCGACCCTAACCCGCTGGTAGCCGATGACTGGCTCAAGGAGATGGAGAAGAAGCTTGACCTCACTACTTTCACCGATGATGAGTGTGTTGGAGCTGCCACACACCAGCTCATAGGTGCAACACGCACCTGGTGGGACAATTTCAGTGATTCCCATGAGGACCCTGCCAACATCTTGTGGGATGAGTTCGCCGAAGCCTTCACCGAGTATCACATTCCCAAGGGTATCATGGAGGCCAAAGCTGAGGAGTTCTGCAACATCAAGATGGGAAAGGACAGGGTGACAGAGTACACCACTCGTTTCACCAACCTTCTACGCTATGCACCTTCCTATGTTGTGAACTCTGAGAAGGAGAAGCTGTACTATTATCGCAAGGGACTTAACCCGCACATCAAGCTGAAGTTTGGCGGTATTGAGAGTAGCACATTGCGTGCTCTGGTGGATCACTGCATCCAAATTGAGAAGGACCGTGTTGAAGCTGGAGAGGAGTACAAGGAGAGGAAGCATAAGCCTGAGGAGTCCTTCTGTGGCCGTGATCGCAAGAGGTTCCGCAGAGATGCACCATCTAGGGAATGCTCTCGCCACAATAGGGGTGACAACCCTGGATCAAGTAGGGGTGGTAGAGGCTACACCACCAAATACTTCTTCCCTGCTCAGGATCGCTACACCTGGGATCATTATGCTCAGGATCACAACACTCAGGACCGTTCCAACCGTCCCTGCTTAGCAAATGAACGCCCAGCACAAAACCGCTCTACACCAGGCACTAGAAACTGGAAGGCACCCGCGCCAACCCCAACAGGTGGTACGCCTTTCACCTGCTTCGCTTGTGGCCAACTGGGTCACAGAGCCACCGAGTGCCCTCAAAACTCAGCTGCTCAAAAGTCTCAGTTCAAGGGATCTGCTACTCATGGACGTCTCAACCATCTGGACGCCAAGGAAGCATAGGCTGTCCCTGATGTTGTGTATGGTATGTTTTTAGTTAATGGCAATACTGCATCAGTTTTATTCGACTTTGGAGCAACTTGTTCCTACATATCATCCAAGTTTGCACGAGAGCATGACCTGCCTATAACCCCACATGGAAAGCCTATCATCACCAGCTCACCTTTAGGAGACCTAAAGTGTACCCACATCTATAAGGGAGTGAGTCTTACCATTGAGGGTCTTACCTTTAAAGCTAACCTAACCCTGTTACCTTCCACGAGCCTAGATGTTATCTTAGGCATGGATTGGTTAACCATTCACCAAGGTATCATATCATGTTCACCTAGATACGTCCAAGTGACCCACCCATCAGGCCAAGTCATTAGATGTGAACCCCAGTCTAGAAAGTCCACCTCTATCCTATGTGCCCTTAAAGCAAGTTCAGAATCACAGAAAGAGGAGAAGACAGTTCATGATGTGCCTATGGTCAGAAACTATCCCAATGTATTCCCTGAAGAATTACTAGGTATGCCACCAGACCGTGATGTAGAGTTCATCATTGATCTTTTGCCGGGAACAGGACCCATTGCCAAGAGACCCTATCGCATGTCAGTTGACAAACTGGCCGAGCTCAAGAAATAGCTTGATGAGCTCATCTTGAAGGGGTATATCAGACCCAGTGCTTCACCCTAGGGATCCCTTGTTCTATTTGTTAAGAAGAAGGATGGCTCGATGAGAATGTGCATTGACTACCGGAACTTGAACGCAGTCACCATCAAGAACAAGTACCCTCTGCCAAGAATTGATGATCTACTTGATCAGCTTCGAGGTGCCCAGTATTTCTCCAAGATTGATCTTAGATCTGGCTATCATCAGATGAAGATTCGAGAGAGTGACATCCCGAAGACAGCCTTTGTGACTAGGTATGGACAGTTTGAGTTCACTGTGGTGTCCTTTGGACTCATGAATGCTCCCGCATACTTCATGAACATGATGAATAAGGTTTTCATGAATGAACTAGATAAGTTCGTGGTAGTATTCATTGATGACATCCTTGTTTATTCATCCACCGCTGAAGAACACAAACATCATCTGAGAACGGTGCTTGAAAAATTAGCACAACATCAGCTTTACGCAAAGTTCAGCAAATGTGAGTTTTGGCTATAGAAAGTTGCCTTCCTAGGCCATGTACTATCAGCTGAAGATGTCACAGTTGACCCAGCCAAGATTGAAGCTGTGGAAGAATGGGATCAACCCCGTAACGTGACTGAAGTCAGAAGTTTCCTAGGATTAGCTGGATATTACTGCCGGTTCATCGAGAACTTTTTCAAGATAGCCCGTCCAATGACCAACCTTCTGAAGAAGACCAAGGAGTTTGAATGGACGCCCGAGTATGAACAAAGCTTTCAAGAGTTGAAATTGAAGCTCACCACAACTCCTGTGCTAGCATTGCCTAAACTCAGCAAAGATTTCGTGGTCTATTGTGATGCATCCTGTCAAGGACTTGGTTATGTGTTGATGCAAGGAGGAAGAGTGATAGCTTCTGCTTCTCGACAGTTGAAGGAACACAAGAACCGTTACCCTACTCATGATCTTGAGTTAGCAGCAGTTGTGCATGCCTTGAAGATCTAGAGACACTACTTGATAGGCAACAAGTGTGATATCTACACCGATCATACGAGCTTGAAGTACTTTTTCACTCAAGAAGATTTGAATATGAGGCAACGCTGATGGCTAGAATTGATCAAGGACTATGACCTGGAAATTCACTATCATCCAAGAAAAGCTAATGTAGTCGTGGATGCTCTCAGTCGCAAGAGTTACTGTCACACTTTGATCACTGAATCCGTACCACCTGAGCTCAAGGAAGAGATTGAAGATTTCCAACTTGAGATACTACCGCATGGCTTGTTGAATGAGCTCCACATATAGTATGATCTCACGGATCGTATCCGTCAAGCTTAGAAAAGTTGTGAAGAGATCAAATATCTCCATGGTCTGATGAAACTAGGCTACAAGACCAACCACCATGAAGATGAACGAGGAACCATCTAGTTCAAGGACAGAATCTGTGTACCTTCTGATCCAGCACTACAAGAGGAAGTTCTATCAGAAGCTCATGATTCTAAATATTGTATTCACCCTGGAGGTTCAAAGATGTACCAAGACTTGAAGAAACACTTTTGGTGGAAAGGCATGAAGACAGACATTGCGGGACATGTGGCACGATGTGACACCTGTAATAGAGTCAAGGTTGAACATCAAAGGCCTGCAGGATTGTTGAAGCCTCTTGACGTTCCCGAGTGGAAATGGGAGAGCATATCCATGGATTTCATAGTTGGATTGCCCCGTTCATAGAAAGGCAATGATTCCATTTGGGTGATTGTTGATCGTTTGACCAAAATTGCTCACTTTGTACCCATTAAGACCAGGACCGATGCTGAAAAATTAGCAGACCTATATGTTGAGCATATTCTCAGACTACATGGAGCTCCCTCTAGTATTATATCTGATTATGGTCCTCAGTTTGTGTCCCGATTCTGGGAAGCCTTGCACAAATCCATTGGAACTAAACTTGATTACAGTACCTCTTATCACCCACAGACAGATGGATAGACTGAACGAGTGAATCAGATCTTAGAAGACATGCTTCGCGCTAGTGTACTGAATTATGGCTCTAATTGGGAGAAATGCCTACCCTATGCAGAGTTCTCTTATAATAACAGCTACCAAGCCAGTATCAAGATGTCGCCGTTTGAAGCTCTATATGGCAGACCTTGTAAGACACCATTGATGTGGTCTCAACTAGGGGAAAGATCGTTCTTTGACTCCGCTAAGATTCAAGATGCCGAAGAAGGAGTTGCCCAAGTAAAGGAGAACTTGAGAATTGCCCAAAGTTGATACAAGAGCTATGCTGACAAAAGAAGAAGAGAACTTGAGTTCAATGTAGGAGACTTCGTCTATCTCAAGGTATCCCCGCTATGTGGAACTGTCAGATTCCATGTGAAAGGAAAGCATGCCCCTAGATTTGTTGGCCCATACAAGATTCACAAGAGGATTGGAAAGCTCTCCTACAAACTTGAGCTACCTGAGGAATTGGCAGGTGTGCATCCCGTATTCCATGTTTCATAGCTACGCAAGTGTTTGAGAGTGCCCGATGAAGTAGTTCCATCTAATGCACTTGACATTCAACACACTCTCGAGTATAAAGAGCATCCTATTAGAATTCTGGGCAGAGATACCAAAGAGACCCGAAGCAAGACTATTCCAATGTGCAAGATCCAATGGAGCAATCACACCGAGAGAGAAGCAACATGGGAGAAAGAGTCTGACCTCCGGCTACAATATCCTTACCTCTTCGAAGAGTACGTTATGCTTTAATCTCGGGGACAAGATTCTGTTAAGGGGGTAGGACTATAACAACCCAAAAATCCACCAACCAAAAATCTCAACTACAAAATTTTTCTTCAAAACCCCATGTGATGATGAGTGACATTTGTAGGAGCTAACCCTAAGTGTTGCATTAGTCATAAGCATAGCATGTCACTTGTTGTGTAGGTGTGTGTTTAAAAATCCTTAACACCTACATTCTTGCATGCATTTTAATTCTAAACAAGTGAGTTGCTTTTTATTGATCTTTTGTTGTGCAAATAAAAGAGAAAGGAAAACAAAATAGAGAAAGAATAAATGAAAGAGAAAGGAAAGAATAGGGAGTAGCAGCAGCAGCCTAGGCCTGCTTGGCCTTGCGAACCAGCCCGCCTGACATCCCACACGCGCACGCGGCCCACGAAGCCGGCCCAGCAACGCCCTACCGCCTATGTGCACACAATCCACTGACGAGCCGGACCCACCATTCAGACATCACGCACCGCACGCCACCACATCAGGACAAGCTGACAAACGGGCCCCCTCTGTCAGCCGCCCAGCTACAGCATTGTCGTCTTCCCCACGCTCCCTCCACCACGCGACCAGGAGCCGACCACAGAGTAGGCGCGGGCCCGGGGTCATGCAAATCGCATGACCCCGTTTTCCTCTTGCGCCGCGCCTACGCTATCGCACGCGAGCCGTCAGATGCGCTCGGCGCATCACCACAGCCCATCGCTATCCGCCATTGAAGCCCTTGGGGCTCGGCTATAAAAGCCAACGTTCGTGAACCCTAACCCTCAGCCCGTTCGCCGCTGCCGCTGGTGGCATAGCACCACACCGCGCCAAGTTAAGAGAGAGGGAGGAGGGAGAAGCACGGAGGAGAAGGAGGCCGCTGCAGGGAGGAGCTCGCCGTATCCAGGAGCGCAGCCTCGATCAGCTACAGTGACATAGCTACTCGGCATGGCACTACATCGCCACATCATGGCCTCACCTCACCACTACACCGCCATCCTACCGCCATGAACCCTACAGTGAGCCAACTTGTTGAGACCACCTCCCTAGCCAAATGGAATGCGCATCACCATGATCGAAACCTTGTTGAAGCTTCGAGCTCCGGCCTAGCCCAACTGGTTAGCTAGGGAGACCGCCATGGCCACATGTACCAAGACCCAGGACACGCCGTGCATGCTGTCATCAGCCAAAAGGAGGACCCCAGCCATGACATAGTACATTAGAGCAGGAGCGCACATGCACGAGCACGCTCACCATGGCCGAGAGCACAACCATGGTGAGACCACTGCGTCTTCTACGTCACGGTAAAGGCGACGTTGACACACCGACTGGCCCCACCACGACAAGAGTCATGCCGCACTCACCTTAGCCAAGGAAGAAGCCCACTGGAGCCCTACGTTGCCACACCGCACCTTGTCAGAGCACCACCACCTCTGTTTTGCCTCACCACCGTGGCCAGAGCCACCGGGAGCACTAGGAGCTCCTTCAACACGCCCACCATGGCCGTAGAAGCACTGTGGAGCTCACATGCTTCTCCAACTAGACTCTCGTTACCACCATAGCCCTGTCCATGCACGCCAACAGACCCATGCCGCCGTTCACCATGGCCGGGACCCTAGGAAGCCCTAGCCGCCACCTTGACCCCACCACTGCACTTGCCAAGGCATAGGGAAGCTTTTGCCTACCTTAATCGCGCACCAGTACCGCCCGAGGGGCTCGCCAGTGACCTCACCGCCGGCGGTAGCCCCATCGGGGAACAGCGGGGGATATCTCCCCTCTCTGACCACGACCCCATCGACCTCGTCGACCACATCGACCACCCCGAGCAGCTTCGCCGAGCAGCTCCGACCATGACCACGTCGACCGTATTCTGAGCAGCTCCGCCAAGCCTCCGACCATGACTACGTCGTGCTCGTGAACCGAACCCTCGGGAAGGAGTAAGTGGACCAAGTCCTTCATAGACCGGCTCTATGGTCTATGGACCAACACAGGCGGGTTCACCATGAATCGTGCCTCACCTGCTCCTGTGGACCACGGCCTGTTAGTGGCCTAGCAAGATGATGTGGCCGCACCAGCACGCGCCACGTGGCAGACCAAGGTCCAGCCCGTACCCAGGCTCAACCGGCCTAGTTTGGACCCGGCCTATATTGACCATTGACCGGTCGACATTGACCGTTGACCGGGGCCACATGTCAGTGACTGTGATTCATTGAACGTTGACTCACCGGTTGACTTGACGTTCACTTAGACAGGACCCACCTATCAGCCAAGGTTTAGCCCTGATAATGCCATGCCGATGTCATACCGACGATGTGACCACGCCAGCGTTGGGGACCTCGGTGATCCCTTCGACCACTTCAGCAATCCCTCCGACCACTTCGGTGACCTCTCCGACCACCTCACCAGCTGTTTCACCACTCCAAGTTCCCACACGTCACGTGAACTAGTCATAGCGTGGCACGTGTTAGCCCAAGATTAATTCAACCTTTTCCCATTAAACAGAAATGATTGAAACTTTAAAAATTCATAACTAATTCATACGAACTCAGAAAAGCACCAGAATAGGACCAAAATTCATCGAGCCCTACGCAATAAACCCAAGTTTGAGTGCATTAGGCTCTTTCGAATTCTTATTGCTTCTTTGTGCTATTCTATAGATGTCGCTAACGCGACTATAATGCGATCGTTTGCAGACTCGGAGGAGAACTAGACAGACGAGGACCAAGAGTACCATGAGGAGTACGGAGATGACTACACTGAAGGTGCCACATCCCACCGAATCTCATAGCACCCATTACACATGGCTTATGTAGAACTGCTAATGCTTTACTTTAATGTTATATACACACTATGATAGGAATTGCATGGTAGTATGCTTTCTTGATGACCTTTACCTTGACGCAACCTTACCCCTGCTCACCCTGCTGATAGGCTAGTCACACGCTCGCTGCTATATTTCATTGCTTATCATTACTACTATGCTTGCACTACATTGATGCGTGGTAGGAAACTGGTGTTATCTAGACTATGGGGAGAGTGCTGCGTGTGTGACTTGGGTGCATGGAGGGTGAGGGTTGTGTCAACCGAGCTGGAATAACAACGAGCCTGGGGCGAGTCCTGCCATGTGGTGCTACCTAGGCACTTGGATATGGAATACCTATGGCGGGTAAATGGTAATTGGAGGTGGCCTCGGGTGTGAACCTCATAGAGGTGGAGCCCGGGGTAGAGGTGCTGTGGTGGCATGATAATTGGAAACCCTGACGAAGACATTCTGGCTTGGTCATCCCTAAGGACTTACTAGTACTCAGATTCACCGGGAAGCCTTACATCCCACTCACCCTATATGGTGTGGGACGGTCGGACTACTTGGTAGAGCGGTGCCACTACTGCTAGGCGAACATGTGCAAAGAGGTACGAGGTGCGTGGTTTCCCCCCACACCCTACCGATGTAACACCCCGGCCTAGGGCTTAACAGGATTAATAGGATACTTATACCAACAAGTTGCAACTTCTTTTTTGGAAGCCCATCTCTTAAGAACTCCAAGGTTAAGCGTGCTTGGCCTAGAGCGATGGGTGACCAACCGGAAAGTCCTTCTCGGGTGCGCATGAGTGAGGACAAAGTGCGTAGAAAAGACTTGTGTGGGTCTGTGAGGGCAGTCTATGTCCTAGAAAAGCTACCAGATATAAGCGGGCCTGGCCTTATAGAGGTGGGACGTTACAACCAAGACTTTAGGAGGCCTTGTGGACCCGGCTCCTGACATCCAGAGGGCCCCGGCTCTGTCTACGACTCACAGTATTAGCCATCCCAGACTAGACTTGGGATGTTCTAGGGCTGAGAGGTAGGGTGGCATCGTTCTAGGCTAGCAAGCGACCGGAATCTGCCTAGACGGGGCACCGTCGAGGATGGCTATCTTGTGGGTATGTGAAACCTCTACAGAGTGTATGGTTGATCGATCGATACATATGCCGACTTGTCGGCTATGGACCTTTCCTGGGTTTCGCTTAAACTAGATAGGAGATGAGTCCTTCTCTTCTTCCCTCGGGAGAAAGTGTTGGTCGTAGCCAGGGGCTACGGGCCTTGAGACAGTGCCGAGAGGGAGTTGGCCTATCGACTGAGCGAAGGTGTGGAGATGATGTGGAATGGTATGGTGGAAATGTGGTGATGGTGTGGAGATGGTGGTATATCGATCCCAGGATCGAAACCTAGCTCTGGACGGGAATGGGGTGGAATGTGTGTGGAAATGGTGATAAAACTTGACCAACTATTATTATATACTTGATATGCTATAACATAGAAAACCCCAGCCTTATAGGTTCCTTTTGATTATATCCAACTTGCATCCAATTTCCACAAAGCAACGCTCATAGGGTTGGGAGTGGCCAGTACAAATCGTACTGATAAATTTTGGCACACAGGTTCTGCTGAGGAGTATAGCTTCGAGGAGTTTGATGGTTGAGGGGTTCGTTCCTACGCTCGAGTTTGGTGATCTTATCTTCAAGCTCTTCTAAATGAATGCTATTTTTGGATTCCGCCAATGCGGCGATGTAATAATTTATGTATTTCTGCACTATTTCTACTCTGATATTATCATTGTATGGATGTGATATTCGACTGGAATTTGGGTAATATGATCTACAACGGTCTTATTACACTTCGACTCTGTGGATTTCCCTTCGTGGAAATCGGGTTGTTTCACTACTGGCTAAGTCTTCGACCTCAGGCTCCATCCTCTCAACGGCATCAATGTACTCTTGACTATCGGCTTCCTCTGCTATCTTGGACAAAGGCGCCTCTAGAGTAAGAACCCGAACCTGGGCCAAGACATTCTTGGTACACAGTTGGGCGCACCTCTTCATGAACTCTTGGAAACGAGTCGGAATTCGAGGAATTAACTGAGCCCAAGATTGTCCATTATCCGCTGGAGTTCGAAGAACATCGGCTACTAAACGAAAGGATTTCCACAAAGCTTTCTAGTTTTTAGTAGCCATCACCAACTTGCCAGACAAGTCTTCAATAGTTTTTTGGGCCTGCACAAGATCTCTATCAGCTCCACGCCTAATCAACTTAGCAAGCGCAAGTTCTTCCTCAGCATGAGTAATTACCTCCTCAGCCTTGTTGTGACTAGAATGAACAAGAGTCTTCATTTCATCAATGCCCTTCGAGAGCTTCTGCTTTTCAACTCAGAGAGCTCGACAAGACACCAAACAACAAGTTAGCGGAAAGGAGAATTTGAATATAGAAGGAAACAAAAAGAACCCACAATACCGTTGCACTCCTTCACGGCCTCCAAGTTCTTCATGGCCTCCAAATTCTTTAAAGCCTCCTAGATAGCAGCATCCCTCTGCTTCTCGGCCTCAACAACCCAGGAACGAAGACCTTGTTCCTCCTTCTGATGCATTTTACGCTCAGCCTCCATCTCGGCCTGGCAGAGATCCAGCTCTGCCTTCAGGGCGCTCAACTCAGAAGACAACTTCTTCTCGGTTTCCGACAAGAAGAAGAAGTCGGTATGGTCCCGAGAGAAGGACTGAACAAAAAAGAAAGAGAGAAAGAAGACATAAGAACAGGAGAAAGACGGACATCCAAAGAAAGAACTTTAGAAAACTTACTTGGAGTTTTTCTCCAAAAGAAGTCACAAAGGTCACGAAGTCTCCCTAAGAAGCGGTCAACTCTGACAACCGATGAGTGGCATCAAATTGATGAACCACATCTTTAGTAGAAAGAGGAGCAGAGGGAGAAGATGGACGATGCGGAGAAGGCAAGATCAAGGACACATCATGGGAAGTCCGGGGCAACCAAGACAGCAGCAGCATCATCACCAGAAGGCCTTGTCACCCCCACAACCACTTCACCAATAGTGCGCTGCGAGTCCTAAGGCTCAGTACTCGGTGGCACAATAGAGGGCTAGCAAGAAGTCGACGGAGGGACGAGAGAAGATGAATGCCTCAAAGTTGAATAAAGAAACTCGCCAATGAGAACAAGAGAAAAGGAGAACAGAAGCAAAGAAACAAAACCAGAATTCACTCACACAACTATCTTCTTCTTCGTAAAACAAAAGGAAGACCTCGCAGGGGAACCACGGCAGCAAAAACATCCCCGCCACTCGGTGGCAGGAGCGGTGTAGCCGGTACCAGAGCACCGAAAGAACTCGGTACCAGAGCTATGGAAGAACTCGGCACCAGAGCTATAGAAGAACCCAGTGCAAGAGCCTCGGAAGAACTCATACTCGACGACAGCTTACTACAAAAAAAATCAAGACCAAAGTCAAAACAAAGAGGAGGGATTCAGCAGCAGCAAAATAAGAAAACAACTCACCACCGCATGATAAGGGGTGCATCATCGTCCTCTTCTTTCTCAGTCTTGACCAAGGCCACCATAGCACCAGCTGAAAAAAGAACAAAAGTACTCGGTTCAAGATAAAAACAAGAAGACAAAGGGACAGAGTGTATTAATATGCTCACCTAAGAGCATGCTAGCTACAACTAGAGTACCTGGACGAGTACTTGGCTAGCGAGACTTCTTGGAAGCAGGTAAACCAAATGAAGAACCATCCGCTTGCCCCCTCTTCGAGACACTACGAGGACCTCGAGGGACTGGATGAGGAACATATTCTTCATATACATCAACAACTCTGAAAGAAACTCCAGAAAACACTATGGTGATTGGGAACTTACTGGTTACAGAAGCCCCAGCAAGGTTCTCCCCAGTATTCACCACGGTAGGGAGGACATCAAGGGGAATCGGGTCAACAAAGTTGCGCCCCAATTCCTGCGAAACGAATAAAACAACAAGACAAGGAAAATTAAGCAAAAATGGATGCAGCAAAAGACATATAGAAAGAACCCACACGAAGAAAAAACGACTTACAGCTGGAGGCGGGTTGTTGGCAGAGTACTCGGAGACAGTAAGTGGGACAACGCTTGCTCCTTTTAGCATCTTCTAGAGATCCTCGAGTACCTCCTCATCGGTCAACTCAAGGGCAGGGACCATGCGCGAAGGATCCTCAGCCCCAGAGTACTTGAAACCAAGGTTCTCTTGCTCCTTCAGAGGCTGAACACGACGACGAAGAAAGCTCGAGATGATTCTGAAACCGGTCAAGCCCTGCTGCTTCAGAGTGCTTATCCGCTCAAGGAACGGCTGGATCGCCTAGAGCTCGTCTAGAGTCAGGGAGTTCTTTTCCCACCGGTCGTTAACCAAGGGACCAGATCCAGAATGCACGGCAAGAGAAGGAATCAAATTAGCGGCATAGAACCAATCAGCACGCCAATCCCTCATAAAATCAACCAGGTCATAGTCAAAGAACTTGCTTTTAAGACCCTGGTGAAACTGAATCCCACAGCCGCCAAGAACGTTGGTGTCTTCACGGCGGGGTTGAGGCTTCAAACGAAAGAAGTGACGGAAAAGAGAAAGAGAAGGAGGAATTCCAAGGAAAGCTTTACAGAGATGTATGAAAACAGAAAGATGGAGGACGGCATTGGGAGTTAGATGGTTCAAACTAACTCCAAAATAACCAAGAAATTAATGAAAGAAGGTAGAAGCAGGAAGGCAAAGATCGGCACGGATAAAGGAGACAAAAAGGATAATCTCACCAGGACCTAGAGCAGGGACCCGATGCTCACCTGGAACTCTCCATTCAGCAATGCCCTTGCTCTAGATCAGACCACCGTCGGCAAGCTCGCGAAGCTGGTCTTCAGTTGTTGTCGGAGCTGGCCAAGCTTTCTGGGTAGCCCTCATGGCCATGAACTCCTGGTTCTCGATCATGGAAAGAGATGACTCCTCGTCCATGAAGGTTGCTTGAGACTTGCTCGCAGCCTTCTTCCTACCCATGTACTAACGGAGGCAAGAAGGAACTAGGGGAAGAGAAGGCTTGGACGGCGGCGCTAAGATGGCGGGGGCAATGGCGACGGTGGATTTTTGAAAGCTAGGGTTTCAAGGCAAGAGAATGGCAGTAAAGAAAAAGAGGATGAAAGGTCTTTAAATAGATTTTACAGTGATAAAAATAGCCCACCAGGCCCATTAAAGCACGGTGTGAGAACACAACGGTCTATTTACTGACACAGCTAAAATAATAGAGGGCACAATTCCACACAACGGTATAATTCAACGGGCAGATTTCAGACTTATCCATCCAGCACTATGACGGAGTTATCAGATTACTACAAGAACAACCCGTCAACCATGAAGAAACGAAGGACTACCTCACAAGGAACATAAGAACCCGGTTCTTACGGAAAGAACTCAGGAATCTCATAAACAACCAGGACTACAACAGAAAAATAAATGACAACTCAGAAGACAAGATTCTTTCTATTACAAATGACTTCGAAAGATACAAGATTACACATCTTACAAGACCCAACAAACTCGGAACTACGACAGGCAAGTAGCAAAAAAGGAACCCGGAAACAACTAGGCTCTGGAACGACTACGTGTTCCAAATCGCTACTCGGTAGAACAAACCACACTCGGCTACACTGTTTTCTTCAAAGGACGGACGCAATGCACCCAAGGAGGAAACCAGTAGAACGGCAGGACAACATGGAGCAGAGAAGGCCGGTAGGCATCTGTCTACCCAAGTCCGATGTGATGTTGGATATAGTGTTGATCTGCACCGGACAGTCTCAAGACAAGCGACGAGGATCAACCCAGAACTGCCAGATGAAGGAACGAAGCCCACATCACAAGACTCCCTCCAACTACTGCCATGTACATCCTAGTACATTGCTGCTGTGGGATTAGTCTACCTCTAATCCCTATCACAAGACTTCCTCTAGCTACGACAAGACATACGAGAACTACAAAATGCGTTCGAGGGCTGCTCTACCTCACAAACTACCATATTCATGACTATAGAGACTTCAGAACAAGTAACAAAACGCTCAATGAATCAAAACAGCAATCCAAGAGGGTATTTATAGACCAAAGGAGCGGTGCACATGGACCAGGAGCACCAACGAAACAAGCCTAACAAAGAACATAGTGAAAAGACAGAATTCAATAAAAGAGGACTCAGGCGTGAAGGAACAGTACTCAACAACAAGCATATTCAGGAGAATATACCAACACAGTACAACCTGTGAACAAAAGGCATTTACACTCAACCACCACCATACAACTATATCTGACAACAGCAGACTACCAGAGAATACGCCAAGACCATGCATCCGAGTTCTTCCTGAACAAAATAACCCAGATATATGGTCAGGGGCTGCAACAGGAAAGGTATACAGCTTTTTTGAACAACTCAGATTCAAGACCCTCCAACTTTTTGTTCTAAATAGCAAGAGGCTCGGAGGCTACACTCAGTAAGTGCACTTTTTCCTTTAAAAAACGTACGTCACTCAGAAGACTTCTTCAAGACAGACGACTTCAAGGCCACAAGATAAAAAGAACCCGAACATAGCTATATCCGAGCTCTTTTTAATAAAAAGAATCCGGACATAGCTAAATCCGAGCTCTTTTCAACAAAGAAACCGGGTATATGCTCGGGAGCCTTTCGACGAAGAATCAGGGAGATTTCAAGAAAAGACCCTCAAGCTATTTGTGCCAAACAGCAAGAGGCTCAGGGGCTACATCTAAATGGGGGTACTTTTTTCTTCAAAAAGGTACACACCACGCGAAGAACTTACGAAGTGCTGTACGGTTTCGCTCAAGAAAGCACTCGGACGACGCTTGTTCCTGCTCGACAAGACTTGAAGGAACAAGACGAGGCTTCCAGAACTCAACCATGAAGTGCTCGGGGGCTTGTCGGTGCGGGACCCACGGGATACCCCGCAAGAAAGGGAGAAGAACTAGTCTAACTAGGATTCTTCCCCTGTAATCTTAGTAGTAGTATTATTCTGTAATCCTATTAGGAACTCTCATTGTAAACCGATTAGGACTCTGGCCTCCTGACTATATAAAGGAGGGCAGGGCTCCTTGGATCGAGAGTTCAGACAACAATTGTACAACACAACACTTTACGATCAATCCAACGCAAAGGCTAACACGGACTGGACGTAGGGCTATTACTCGATCTACAATAGAGGGTCCGAACCCGAATAAATCGACTGTCTCTTGCGTTTACCATCGAGTTCTGCATACGCTAAAATCCAAACATACTGCCCCAAATACCCCGTGGCAGGCTATCGGTGGTCAAACATCAATAATTTGTGAATTTTTTTTAAAAAAAAAAGGCTAAAAACAAAAAGAAAAAGTCGGCCTCCGCGGCTTCCAAAGAAAGCAAAACCACAGCAGCCTTTCTTTCACCGTCGCAAGTCGCAAGTCGCAACGCAAGGGGAAAAAAGAGGAAACTCAACACAGGGGAAAGGAAGCGCACAATGCAAGGACGAGCGCGTACGAAAGGGAGCAGCTCTGTTCAGATCCCTGACACCACCACCTGACGATTTTATCCGAAGCCACAGTCACCTCGCTCTCGCGCACGGGCGCAGCCACGCGCCGCGCGACACGTAGCGCGGGGGCCTCGATCGATGGAGACGGCCGCCGCCTGGTGCTGGTGCCTGGCCTGGTGCTGGTGGTGACCGGGCCCGTCTGACCGAAGCGAAAGCGAGAGGACCCGTGCGCCAAGCGCCCCAGCAGCCATCACCGACACTCGCGGGCGGTCAGGTGTACCGAACGACGCCATCGCAGTCAGCGCGCAAGAAAAGCTAAGAACGCCGTCGGAAACGCATAAAAAAGGGATCGTTTTTTTTTGCCGAACCCGTGTGGGCGGCCGGGCGGGAGACGCCGAGACGGCGACCTCCGAACGGAATTGCGGTGGAGGTGCAGGACTGCAGGCACGATGACACGAGTGCTGCAGGATCCTGCGGAATGAAGTGTTCTCAGAGTCGTGTACGAGTACCAGAGTACCCGTACCAGTACTGTCCATTTTAAATTTAGATATCCATATAAGTTTTTTATTGGAGACCACCTCAACTAGCTGGGGCTTCTAGAACGGCAGTTTAGCAGTCCTGTCAGTGTACGCCTACTGCTACTTCGAGTGCGAAAGCACTTTTGCGGCGCATAAAAATAAAGCTACAGCCACGTTAGTTTGCAGGCCGTTCGTTCGTAAATTTTTTAGTAAAAATAGTATTTTTCTTTTATATTAAATCAGCCCGCAGTAATAATCTACGATCATTTCAGCCCTAGCCGAACAGCCTATTGGTTGTTTTAGATGCCTCCATCTGTTACCCAGGGTAGATGTTTATTAATTAGTGGGTGGCAGACGCATGCATTTCTCTTGTTTGTTCTAGACTAACGTCATGTTCGTTTTGCTGAAAAGTTAGGGCTGAAAAGTATTGTTCGCTGATTTATTATGAGAGAAAAATATTATCCATTTGCTAAAATAGTATGGCTCATAAGACAAACGAACATGGCCTAACACGAGCATATATGCCTACATTTTCTTCATCTTTAGCCTAAGTTCGCTCGTCAGCCTTGCTTATCAGGCAAGATACAGTGTTTTTCTCTCACAACAAAACAGCCGCAGCCAGCTTATCAGTCGTAAAAACCATCAGACGAATAGCTTGTTTATTCGTGGACTGTAAATTTTATCAACACTGCTAACACCCGGATGTTCGGACAGATGCCTGTGGCTGCAGTCCATCTATGCGTCTGATGGCGCGTCTGCTGCTCCTAGGAAACCGTGCCCCTCCAATTTCTGTCTGCGCCCCCTCCGCATGCTGCACCCGCATACGGTGCGGGGACCGCCTGCGCCCCTGCTGCCAACGCCCTCCGCTTCCCGCGCGCCACTGCAGAGCAGCGCTCCATCCCTCCGCTCCCTCACGGGCATGCACGACGCCCAACCGGCTGCAACAGGCGGTTGTAGCAGATGGGTCACATTTGCAACATCCCGATCTGCTTTTGAAATATTCAGATGAAACACTTGCAACATACGTACGAAACAGATAAAACACTTGCAACACGGGCCTGAACATTTGCGAAACACTTGAAAACTCTTGAAAGTCATTGCAAACATAAGCAACATCTAGATAAAACACTTGCAACATACATGTGAAACATATGCAACATTCAGATGAAAACACTTGCAACCAATGTATGAAAAAATAGATGAAACATTTGGAACATACACTTGAAGCATACGTGTATATCCATTGCAACATGTGCAACAACACATCTACTTTTGCAACATCAAGATAAAACACTGCAACATTTATATAAAACATCTGAAACACTTGAAACATTAAGCTTGCAACATGTGCTGCATAATGTCACCTTGCTGCTGACGAGGTACTTGAGCAGTGCGGGCACGTCGGTGAAGGAGAGCGCCGCGACGACCAGGAGCTTACCACACGCCAAAGTCGAGGTCCCCACCAGGGAGGTCCGTGTTGATGTGCCCGAAGGAGGTCGTCGTCGTTGTCATCCACGCTGCTGAAGATTATTAAGCTAATAAAATAGAAATAAATATGTATTCATATTCTTAATGGTACACGTTTGCCTTAATAAAATAGCTAATGTATTTTTGCCTTAATTATAAGTAGCTAATAGAGAGCTCATGTTCTGTGCGGGGTCTGGGAAAGGGTGTCAGTGGCAAGCCTTATCCTCGCCTGTGCAATGCGAGGAGACCGCGACTCGAACCCGAGACCTTCTGGTCACAGGCGGTAAGACTCTACCGCTTGCACAGGCCCGCCCTTCTATAAGTAGCTAATGCACGGTAGTTAAATAGCAACCCACCAGGTCTGCAACCAAATAAGGTGCAGTCAACTTCCAGGCAAGTTACAGGCGATGCATTTTTCTCTCAGGGTTCAATCCAAACATGCCCTCATTGCCAGATGCACCTACCTTGAACAATCTCTTCAAGTCGTAGCAGGGTGAGTGATTCATCTTTTAACTAGAAGTTACCAGCACACACATCGTGAGCGCGCGGAGCCTTCACGACGCATGCATCTTATCTTAAGTGGCATGACAATTAGTTGAAACTTCAATTCCATCACTAGTAGCTAATGCCTAATGCTCACCACCTAATGCCCACCCAGGCTAAAAAATCCAGTGCGTCCAAACCCGTACTGGAAACGCAGGTTCATGCATGAGCTAACGCAGTTGGACACGCACTTTAATAGATACGCAAAACACCTTTATTTATCAGAAGAAGGAAAAACGCAAATCATGGATGAGCTAAAAAAAAGGGCGGCTAAATTTTCCAAAAGCGGGAAGCAGCAAGCTGGGATACGAAACCAGAAGTGAGCAGAAACGAGGTAGAAGGAGGCGAGAAAAGGTAAAATAAAGGAGGAAAGGCGGCCAGGGAAACGAAGGTTTGACATGAAGCTCTGGAATTTGTATTTTGCAACGGCAAAGAAAGAGCGCGAGAGCGGCAGGAAGAAGCCTGGCAGCCACGCAAAGCGGCCGCCAGATCCCGCAGAAGCGGACACGACACGATGGAGCTCGCTCCCGCAGCCGCCTGCCCCACTATAGGCAGCTGGTGCTAGTGCGCGACGTTTGCAGGCTCCCCTTTTTACCCTTGTTTGCCTGCCACCGCTCGGCTGCACGTGTGTGTCGGGCTTTCTGACGGCGCAAGCGCAGCGGCCAAAAGCGCGAGCTCGATCGCGTTCAAAAGTTTCGTCTCACCCCTGTCCTCTGTGCACCGCAACAGAGGTTGGATAATGTAATGACCATCGTGCATGCTTATCCGGTCCTGATATATAGCATTCATAATTTCATACCGATGACACGCTAGGACTAGGGATAGGAGTGGAGACGTGACCTCTTAGATGGGCTACGTTAGGGCTTATGCTTTTCAGTCCAACTGTTCGTTTCGCGTGCTCAACCGGAAATGCTTCTGTTTGCGCAAAGGACGTAACTTCCAGCGCCTCCACACTGATACGGATGTGGGAGTACACAACTAACCACAGATACTCTAATCGCGAGTCTAGTAGTTTAGAGAAATTCTGAATCACATTACATTGACGAGCTATGCATGCCTGCGCGCGCGACTTGATTAGCATAATAGCGTCTTCCCGCTAGCGGCTTGCCATGGCTGTTGTTACCTCAAGAGCGGTTCTCATTCTCACTTTGGTGATGGCTAGTTCGGTGTACAATGGTTGACCACATGTATTTAAGGAAGAGAGGATTTTGGATGAAACTTCCACTCTACGTACCGGTGCCGACAATAGTGACACCTTTCATCATATGTTTCTTCTTAAAATTGTTTTCACGCGTTCTTCTACTTCCTCATACCCTGTTCATTTGAACTTATCAGTCCTGCCTTATCAGCTATAGAACAATGTTTTTCTCTCACGATAAATTAATTACCGAACTGAACTAAGAGCACTTTCTTACGATAGGAGATAAAGCTTCAGCCGGCTTATCAGCCGCAGAAACCATTAGCCGAACAACTAGTTAAGATTCTTATCTCCTAGGGTTATCTTGATTAAAAAACAATAAGCAAAATTCACGGTTGGTAGTGGGATATATATTATGTTGTGGCATCTTTGAAGATAGTCACGCAACCGGGAATTTTTTAAAGCCCATGCAAGCCTAAAAATGGCCAATGCATGCATGGAAATTAATCCATGCATCATATCACAAACAAAGTTGTTTTTGACATAGTTCTACCCTCCAAGGTTTGCAATAGCCGTTATCAAGGAAAAAGATCTAAAGCCAACACTGTTTGACGACAATAAATCTGAGCAAATGTTCTCGATGGTCATACCTTAAATCTGTTTCAAGGCATCACAAATGCAAGCCTCTCCTTTGTGCATGTTGCTAGGGTCACATTTCGCTACAAGCGAGAAGCTCCGTGGTTTGTTTGTTGTTGTGGTGGTGGCTTGTCTTGTTTGACTATATACTGTGGTGTATTTACGTGGGTGCTAGCTTATTTTTATTTTGCATTTTTATCATTATATCCAATAAAGGTCTAAGAGTTGAGAACCAGGACATTCATCAACTCCAAATATGCACAGAGATCGAGGATGTGTTTTGTTGGACTTTTACCTAGTGCTTTTGCTACAAAAAGTCAACTAAAGGGGTGGGTTCCCATATCTGCTTCTAGGCAAAAGTTGTTTCTTATCCGGCACAAATCTCGCAGCACCTCCCTCCTTCCCCTGACAGTGAAATCAGCAAGTTCCATGAAATTACCCCCCTCCCCTGCCCCGCCCCTGCGTTCTTCTCGATAGTGAACGCACGCGCTAGCCTTAGGGCCGGCAACCCTCGTTGGCTAGCCCAGCAGATCATTTGACAAGCCTTCTCCAACGGTAGTCATCTCGAGGCGCTCGCTTCTGTACTAGAGCCAGGTGCCCCACTCCGGCGACACCCCTAGGTGCCCCACCTCCTCTCCTTCCGTCGTCAATAGGAACGACCACTCACTCGTCCCAGGGCAGAGGTGCGGTCTCATCCTAGGGGAGGCCACGCTCATTTCGACAACGTTCGTCGCCGCCTGATCTACAACTCGGATCCTCAGTGTAAAATGCTACCATTGTATTCATGTGGATCATTTGTTAATGTTGGATGCATATAGTGTTTTATGATCAATTTGCATATAAATAGTCTCTTAGGCTTTAAGGGGTATTTTTTTACCAGACCTATGTTTCACACCTGTTTTAACCAAACAACTTTTAGTTTTCTCACACTTTATATCTCAATATTTTTTTATAGCTCACAGCACGATGTAGTCTTTTTAGTTTTTATTACAACCCACGACCCAACCAAATAGTAGACTCTGAGACAGGATATTCATGGACCCAAATGTACACAAAGACAGATTTGGCGATCAGGATTGAGAAAGCGAATAGTAATGAATGAGTGCTAAGCAAAAAGCATTGACCTGCCTTAAATATAGGCGGATAAGACTGAGCACGTTAAGTGACCGCCCACCATTTAACCCGTCTATCCTTCTTAGGGACTACAGTTTAAGAGGTGTCATATAAACTGAGCACATTAAGTGACCGCCCATCATCTAACCCGCCTAGCTTTCGGCGTGTTTGATTTAGGACCTAAAGTTTAGGAGGATGTCATATGAGAGTGCCACATGAGTGTTTGGATCCTAATAAAAAACAAATTATAAAATCCATCAGTAATCCACGAGATGGATTTATTAAATCTAATTAATCCATCAGTTAGCACATGTTTACTGTAGCACTACATTATCAAATGATTGACTAATTAAGCTTAAAAAATTCGTCTCGTAAAATAGTCTCAATCTACGTATTTAGTTTCGTAAATAGTTTATATCTAATAATCTATGTAATTGTACAACTAAAGTTTAAGAGATGGACCAAACACCCCTTCGTCTCTCTTTTCATGCTGCCCATAAATGGGGCCAGGTCAGGTCAGACGCGTGATCGGACGGCGGCCAAACCACAGCGCACGGCGCACGCGACCCAGCAGACCCACGACGGGCGGCCAACCGGGGGTAATTCCGTCCAAAGAGAGACCCTCCTCGCTCCTCCCCTAGATTCATGGCCACAAAACAAAGCGAAACGGGCTGAGAGCCCACCCGTCTCGGTCCTCCTCTCTCTCTATTCCCCCCCTCCCCCCAGAGCGCTCGTGCGGACCACGAGGAGGAGGAGGAGGAGGAGGAGAGAGAGAGAGGGAGGGAGCCCTAGCCCTGCCCTGCGCGCCGGCGTCGCCAGCCAGGGTTAGGGTCTCCCCGGGCCCCGCCTTACTTCCTTCCCCGCCGTCTTCGCGCTCTGGCCGATCCGCCCGCCCGACGCGCGGGGGCGCCCAGCTGGAGCCAATGCCGTGTGCCTGACCGTCGCTTTGGGATTGATTCCACTCACTCGGAGGTGGCCAGCCAGCCAGCCGAGCTCGCTGTCCTTCCTTGCCGGTACGGCGTTTTCTGAGGAGGTTCCGTGCGAGATCCGGAGGCCGGCGAGATGCAGCACGATCAGCGCAAGAAGGTGGGCTCGGATCTGTACGTTTCGCGACCACTTCGCTGCCAATTTGCGGCGCGTCTGAGTCTGTCTCGTCAGGATTCGGCTGCTCCTGCGACCGTTTTGTTTTGTTCATTTTTGGTCTCCGGCTGCAGAACAATTTGTTTTCTCTCCTACGTTTCCGTTGATGTAAAACTTTGTTGTTTCTAAAGGTCCAGCCTTCTTCTGGTAGTGCTGAAGATCTTTCGGTGCTTACTCCCTCGTTTCCATGCCGTGCCAAACTCCAAAGTTTGAATTTTCGTTGCTTATTTTTAGAAAGGTCAATTTTCGACATGGTTGTGTTGGTCGCCAGTCCTTTTTCTTCCTGCAGACTTTGAATCTTTGATATGATTATTATGCCCTCCTCTCCACTGGCTCGGCTGGTTGTAGAAACAGAATCATTGTTTGCTGTTTTGTTTTATGCGCTTTCTGCATCCCCACCATACCTTGTTGAGTTCTGAAATATTTCATCTATTTTTTGTTAAAAAGGTGAAATTTGGTGCGTTCTTGCAGCAGCAGCTCGTGATTTACATGCAAATGTTGGCCGCATCCTGTGGTCTCGAGACGCCATCTCTCAAAACACAAGGGCCGCTGTTTAGCCTTGTCGGTGGGCAAAGCTGTTGCTTTATCTCCCGGGCTTTGCCCCGATCTATGCATGGACATTTGACTTTACAAGATTTGCGTTCGAAGATTTCAGTTTTGAACGAGTGCTTAAAGATCTTGCTTGTAAAGGCAGTCTTGGTTTGCAAAACAGTTGAACTTTGCATTCATTTGGTGATGCTACTTCTAGCTTCCCAATGATTGTCGGCCCTCTGAATTTTCGTTAAATGTATAGATTAGCATTGCTGGGCAAGGGTGACACGCACAAATCGAGAAATGGTTCAAATTTTACCCGGGTATGGTGTTAAATGAGAAAGGACCGGGTTGTCGCGATCTGAACACGGTGTCAAATGAGCAAGGATCGGGTTATCGCATCCTTAGTGGCGCGCCACATCGGCGTCCGGGTGTAGTGCAAAATGAGTAAGGGTCTTCACACCTACCTCGGTGGGTGCGAAGGGTAAGGAAGCTAGTCGGGTCAACTAGGATCCGTTTATGTAGCTGGAATGTAGGGTCCCTTATAGGTAAGTTAAGAGAGTTAGTGGACACTGCGGTTAGGAGGCGTGTAAATATCTTATGTGTCCAAGAGACTAAATGAAATAGGGCAGAAAGCGAAGGAGGTGGACAATATTGGCTTCAAGCTCTGGTACACAGGACAACTTTAAATAAAAATGGAATAGGAGTTTTGATTGATAAGAGCCTCAAGGATGGTGTGGTAGAGGTGAGAAGGTAAGGGGATAGGATCATCTTAGTTAAACTTGTCATTAGTGATATGGTTTTAAACGTAATTAGTGCGTATGTCCCCAAGTAGGCCATGATGAGAGTGCTAAGCGACTTTTCTGGGAAGACTTAGATCGCTTGGTTAGAGCTGTCCCTAGTAGCGATAAGCTCTTTATATGAGGTGATCTTAATGGCCATGTAGGTACATCAAGTGTAGGTTTCAAGGCGGTTCATGGGGGTTTCGAATATGGTAGTAGGAACCAGGAGGGAGAGGAAGTCTTAGACTTTGTCATAGCTTTTGATCTGATGATAACTAACACTTTCTTCAGTAAGATACAGTCCCATTTAGTGACCTTTAGTAGCAGCCAGTACTGTAGTCAAATTGACTTTGTTCTTACAAGGAGGGATAAATGAACATGTATGGACTGTAAGGTGATACCTGAAGAATGTGTGGTCGCTCAACACAAGCTGGTGGTGGCTGACTTCCGCTTTCTGGTGCAAGCCAGTGGGAACAAACAAGTTAGGGTTGCTAGAACGAAGTGGTGGAAATTAGAAGTGGAGGCATCAAAGATCTTTAAGGAAAAGGTCATTGAAGAGGGCCCTTGGAATGATGAAGGCGATGCAAACAACATGTGGGAGAAGATGGCAACATACGTTTAGAAGGTTGCTTCAGAGGTGCTTGGAGTGACCAAAGGGAGCGGATGCGACTCGAAAGACACTTGGTGGTGGAATAAAGATGTGCAAAAGGCTATTAAGGAAAAAGAGCGTTATAAGCGCTTGTATCATGACAGGTGTGCAAACAACATAGAGAAGTACAAGGTGGCAAAGAACGCTTGGAGTGACCAAAGGGAGCGGATGCGACTCGAAAGACACTTGGTGGTGGAATAAAGATGTGCAAAAGGCTATTAAGGAAAAAGAGTGTTATAAGCGCTTGTATCATGACAGGTGTGCAAATAGCATAGAGAAGTATAAGGTGGCAAAGAAGATTGCAAAACGAGTGGTGAGTGAGGCAAAGGGGGCGGGCCTATGAGGACCTTTACCGACGTTTGAGTACGAAGGAAGGAGAGAATGCCATTTATAGGATGGCTAGGGCTCGCGATAGGAAGACAAGGGACTTCAACCAAGTCAAGTGCATAAAGGATGAGAGGGAGCAGCTTTTGATGAAGGAGGATGAGATCAGACATAGATGGCAAAAGTATTTTGATAAATTGTTCAATGGTGAGAATGAGAACACCGTTCAACTGGATAACTCGTTTGATGACACTAACAGGCTGCTTTGTGCGGAGGATTAAAGAATCGAAGGTCAGAGAAGCCTTAAAAAGGATGAAAGGGGGCAAAGCGATGGGCCCTGATGATATCCCAATCAAGGTGTGGAGATGTCTCGGGGATATAACTATAGTATGGCTAACTAAGATGTTCAACAATATCTTTCGATCGAACAAGATGCCTGAGGAGTGGAGAAGAAGCATATTGGTACCAATCTACAAGAACAAGGAAGATATCCAAAGTTGTACTAATTATCGGGGAATTAAGTTGATGAGCCACACTATGAAGTTATGAGAGAGTCATTGAGTAGCGCCTGCGAGGAACAATGTAGATATCAACAAACCAATTTGGTTTCATGCCCAAAAGGTCAACCACAGAAGCAATCTTCTTAATAAGACAGGTTATTGGGCGATTTAGAGAGCAGAAGAAGACTTTGGCGGAGTTGTACAGGAGGAGGGAGATGTGAGTTTGGAAGGTCAAGTAGTGCCTAAGAAGGATACCTTTCGGTATATGGGATCGATGTTACAAAGGGATGGAGATATTGATGCGGACGTTAGCCATAGAATCAAAGCAAGGTGGATCAAGTGACGATAAGCTTCTGGCATTCTCTGTGACAAGAGGGTACCACAAAAGTTAAAAGGCAAGTTCTATAGAATGGCGATTAGACCGGCTGTGTTGTATGGAGCAGAATGTTGGCCTACAAAGATTCGACATGTTCAACAACTGAGTGTTGCAGAAATGCGTATGTTGCGATGGATTTACGGTCACACAAGAATGGACCGAGTTCGGAACGATGATATACGTGATCGCCTAGAGGTAGCACCAATTGAAGAAAAGCTTGTCCAACATCGGTTGAGGTGGTTTGACCATGTCCAAAGGAGACCTCTAGAGGCACCAGTGCATTGTGGAGTCCTAAGCCAAGCTAATAATATAAGGAGAGGTAGAGGAAGACCGAAATTGACATGGGAGAGGCAATAAAAAGAGATTTGAAAGCTTGGAATATACCTAGAGGTCTATGTTTGAATAGGAGTACTTGGAAAGCAGCTATTGAAGTGTCTGAACCGTGACTTGGGGCTCTCGGTGGGTTTCAACTCTAGCCTACCCCAACTTGCTTGCGACTAAAATGCTATGTTGTTGTTGTTGTAGCCAATTGTGTTCCCACTTTTTGAGTTATGCTGCATTTACCGTTTCACATCGATTATTTCCATATGATTGACTGATGGTCCATTGATCTGTGAAGACTCTTTGCTGTGGGGACCTTAAACTGTGTCATACATACTTTAGTAATTTAATTTTGCAAAAAACTTTGCAGAGTTCCGTGGAGGCAGAGTTTTTCACAGAGTATGGGGATGCAAGTCGATACAAGATTCAGGAAGTCATTGGTAAAGGAAGCTACGGGGTGGTCTGCTCCGCTATAGATGTTCACACTGGAGAGAAAGTAGCGATCAAGAAGATACATGACATCTTTGAGCATATATCCGATGCTGCTCGGATTCTCCGTGAAATCAAGCTTCTGAGACTCCTAAGACATCCAGATATTGTTGAGATCAAACATATTATGTTGCCTCCATCAAGACGGGACTTCAAAGATATTTATGTTGTTTTTGAACTTATGGAGTCTGATCTTCACCAAGTTATCAAGGCTAATGATGACTTGACGAAGGAACATTATCAGTTCTTTCTCTACCAACTGCTCCGTGCTCTGAAATATATCCACACAGGTAAGGTGAATGTTGCTATCAGATATGCATTGTTTTCCTGGAAGATATAGTTTGTATATGTCATATGATTAATGACATCATGTGCTTAGTGCTTTGCAGTGAAAATGAATTGAGTCAGTGCCTTCTATTTAAATATTTTTGCCATGCACCATTCCATTCATGGTTGGTTCAATTATCCTTTCATTTCTTGTTTAATATTTTACAGTATAATTGATAGCTTAAATGTTGGTTGCAAATAGTGATATGCTTGATTCAACAAGCTTTTGCCTTTCAAATGCACCCAAAATAGTTCAAATTCTACCCAGTTTGTGGCACCCATGTTCACGCGTCGCCGGCTGCTGGTCTTCCAGCAAGTACGCGCCGACGTTTGGATCTACCATTGGGATTAGCCGTGCGGGAGCCAGGAGGGAGGGCGCGATTGGAATCTGGTTCGTTTTCTTCTCAGCTGATCTTATCTCACCTCATTTTTTGTGAGCGAGACCAGCAATGGAGGAGTTGCTAGCGAGGTTGTTTTTCTGTTTTCTCTCATCTCCACGTTGGTGAGAATCTCAGCTAGTGACTTCGACACCCGTTGGGGACACCCTAACTGAGCTAGGCTTAGTTCCTAGATATCTCTTTTGGGTTCTAGATATTTTTATCGAGTAGTGTATCCATTGGTGCATTTATGTTCTATTGTCCTTTAGCTCTGGATCTGGATCAGGTTAATAGTGATAAATAGGTTCATGTGGCGCTTTGTGACACCTTTCAAACTCAATATACCTATAGAGATCAGATTTGCTAAATAATTTTACATGCTCATTTTGTTTGCATATGTTTATTGCTGTATTCTGTTGTGCCAAGGTATCTTAATAATACTCCCTCCATCCAAAATTATAAGAAGTTTTGGCTTTTCTAGATACGTAGCTTTTGCTATGCACTTAGATAAACACTATGTCTAGATACATAAAGTAATGTATCTAGGAAAGCTAAAACGTCTTATAATTCGGAACGGAGGGAGTACTTGTTTTTTAACTAAATAAACCTGTATAAATAATCTATGCAGATGCTAGTTTGCCTGCATATGTTCATTGCTGATAGTATATCTGTGTTAACTGCAGCTAACGTTTATCACCGGGACCTGAAGCCAAAGAATATATTAGCAAATTCTAACTGCAAACTGAAAATTTGTGATTTTGGACTAGCACGAGTTGCATTCAATGATACCCCAACAACGATCTTCTGGACAGTATGTTCTTTGAAATATTTTTCTTCTCTTAGTTTCATTTATCTTTGTTTCTGTCTACTGAATGTGAGCTGGTCTTGATGAATAATGATGTTTCTCTGTTCATTTGCCTGCAGGATTATGTTGCAACAAGATGGTACAGAGCTCCAGAGCTCTGTGGATCCTTCTTTTCAAAGGTAGGATGTGCGGTACATCACAATGTCCCTTGGTTAAACTTTGATTGAAACATCAAGCTAAAACCAATATTGGTCAAATCTGTTTTGGATTCATTGACCTTTTGACGATACAAATTGTTGTACGAATATCAAAAGGCATTTCAGGTATCATAATGGTTAAAATAACTTCTACCATCATATACATATAGTCATGAAAGTAAATGATCATGCCAATTGTTGCCTACTCTGATGTTGTTAATGCAAATGAGTTGTTATTCATATTGCAGTATACACCGGCCATTGACATTTGGAGCATTGGATGCATCTTTGCTGAGGTGCTAACAGGGAAACCTTTGTTTCCTGGCAAAAATGTTGTCCATCAGTTAGATTTGATGACTGACCTTCTAGGCACGCCATCAATGGATACGATTTCTCGGGTAGGGTACAGATTAAATTAGCAACATTGTGCAGCTTCTCTGGTGAGCATCTTTTTGATGGCTTTGAAATTTGGTATTAATTGTTTCTTTTATTCCCAGGTCCGGAATGAGAAAGCAAGGAGGTATCTAAGTAGCATGAGAAAAAAAGAGACAATTTCGTTCTCACAGAAGTTTCCTAATGCAGATCCTTTAGCCTTGGATCTTTTGCAAAGGCTTTTAGCATTTGATCCGAAAGACCGTCCAACTGCAGAAGAGGTAATTATGTTGCTCCAGAGTCCAGATTCATACTTATGTTCATCTTTGGCCTTTTGTGGGCAAATTGTGACTAATTTTGATGTTTTTTAGGCATTGGCTCATCCATACTTTAAAGGGCTAGCCAGGGTTGAGAGGGAGCCATCCTGTCAACCAATCACAAAGATGGAGTTTGAGTTTGAACGGAGGAGAGTGACAAAAGAAGACATTAGGGAGCTGATATTCCGTGAGATATTGGAATATCATCCACAACTGCTCAAAGACTATATCAATGGCACGGAGAGGACAACCTTTCTGTACCCAAGGTTGTAGCACTTGTACATTTGAACATAAATACATGGTGCTTTTGCACATTCATGTATGTTTTATATTAATTGTATGGATTCCTACTGCTCCTAAAACTTATGGGCTTGTTTATGCAGTGCTGTCGACCAATTTAGGAAGCAATTTGCTCATCTTGAAGAAAATAGTGGAAACGGACCTGTTATTCCAATGGAAAGAAAACATACTTCTCTTCCTAGGTAACTGTTAAGCTGTATACTCTGTACTTTTATCATACTTATCTTTTGTTGTATTTTGCATGTTTGCATGGTCATAGTGGAAGAAGGGCAGGCCTGGTGCAGTGGTGAGAGCTGTCTCACTGAGTTACCAGGTCGTGGGTTCAAAGCAGCCTCTCCGCAGATTTTGCGGGGGAAAGGCTTGTCTCGGTTTATCCCTTCCCCAGACCCCACTCATGTGGGAGCCTCCGGCACTGGGTCTGCCCTGCATGGTCATAGTGGAAGAAACACTGAAGCATAGCTCAAGATTGAATTGTTAGGGTTCTTTACTTTGGCCTATATTATAACTAGTGAATAAATGTTTTCCAAATTCTATATAAAGAAAGGCCACACTTTGAAATACATACATCTGCCACAACTGTCACATAATGACAAGGTTGTTTCAGTATAGCTCTGGCAGCAAAGGTGAACCAGCTACAAATGAGAACACATTTATATTCAGGTGTTGAATTTAGGATGACAAATGAACATGATTCTTGCTTTATCCTGCTGTACCAAATGTTAAGAACAGTACTGAAAGGAGTGACAGCTACAGTTCATTCTAACAATTAGGCCAATGTGAATTTTTAATGTTTAATATCAGTAGTTATAAGCACCCCATATTGGGATTTCAGGAACCGAGATAAATAGCAAACATAACATTTCCCCTTGAATTTAACACTATCACCACAATGGTGTAAAGTGCTATTATTCTTACAGTGAAGTTGCGGTTGATTAGTAAGTATTCAGACTCATTCAGACCAACTATGCTTGCATTTCTTGCTTCCTTCCTAATTGTGCACTTTCTTATTTTCTTTTATCTTAAATGGTTAACCTGCCTTTTGCAGGTCTACTATTGTTCACTCAGCTCCAATTCCTGTCAAGGAACAACCCCGTATTGGCCCATCTAGGGAAAGGCCTTCATCTGATGAGACCTACAGAAATCCTCGGAAGACAGAAAAATATTCTGGCAATCTCCCGAGAACGTCACAGGCTCCACAAAGAGTGCCAACAGGTACCTTCGGTTTGTGTCATGTAAACCTTTGGCTGATATTGGTTTAACTACATACTGTTTATCTTTTTGCAGCGAGACCAGGAAGGGTTGTTGGTCCAGTAATGCCTTACCAAAATGGAGACACCAAAGACTCCTATGACACACGAAGGTTGGCAATGAACTCAGGATATCCTCCCCAACAAGAAATCCCACAAACATTTGGTTATTATCAGACACATGGCAAACCAGTTTGCTCCGAGCCATCACAGGCTGAAAGGTATACGCTGCATCAGCAGGCCTATGCCTGCGCAAACCGTACAGCTGTGTCTGATGTTGCTCTGGACATGAGAGCACCCCCTTTTCATCATCTATCGGCAGGGCAAAAAGGTGACTCTTCTGATAGGCCAGCAGAGACAAACTTGTACACGAGATCACTCAACGGCATTGCTGCTACTGCAGCAGGAGTGGCAGCAACTACCCACAGAAAGGTCGGTGTTGTTCCGCTTGGCATGTCAGGCATGTATTAGTGACTGGATCATGGCCGAGTTATGGTGAATCCTACGTGCCTTTGCTGGAGCTATGCTTCCTTCAGGTGGCTAAACATCGATAATGAAGCGGCCAAACAAACCTTTGGCTGGATGCTGCCAAGTTTAGAGTGCAGAGCAATACAAAGTTTTCCTGTGTGGTCAGGAAAACAGGAACCACCGACGGCGGCATGAAGCGTGTCAACATGTTTGTTCTATTTAGGGCACCAGCTTGTATCTGCCTGTGCCTGAGAAGTGTGCCCTTGGTTGCACACGAAAGGAGTAGTCCAGCGGCTTGTAATCTGGGCAATTTAGGCGCCAATTTCTTTTCTAGAGCGAGGAGGCAGAAGGGAAAGGAAGGAACATTAACGTTTTAAATGTTGTATAGAGATGTTTCTCATATATCAATGTGCTACATCAGAATCACTTCAGAAAGATACCAGATATAGCAAAAATCTCCTTGGTATGAATCTTTGCAGATCGATCTTGAACTAGCTCCAAGAACATGTTGCCCATTAATCTTGAACTATATTAGGTGCAGTGTATAGGTAAAACTCGAGCATTCGCTTGTTTCCGTTGAGCTGTCTATCCCTGACTATCAAAATACTTGGACACGGAAATCTGCAACGACCAGTTCAGCCTTGGCATCGCTTTCAAGCAACGTAAGGTCTTAGTGACAACGATTGCTTCAGGAGTTTTAAAGGAATTCCTAGATTAATTATTCTCATGAAACATGATAAAACCAGATCACTAGACTCTGGTTACTAAACGGAGAAAATAACCCACGAACATACATCATATCCCAGTAAAAAATTATCCTATCTCCACTAGACTCTGCTTCAAAAGCAGATAAAGCGACGAGTTTTGACTGGAATTCACGTTAAACATGGCTAAGCATGTTCCTGCTTGAGGCGTCCTCGTGAGCAAAATTGCACTAGATCACTTTATTCAGCACTATTGTTCGTCTCTGTACAATGATCTGTGACACGGAAACCCGAAGGGACATACATATACAAGCCATTTTCATTGACGAACGCAGTTTATGCTTGCTATTTGTAACAGCTAACATAACATAAATGGTGAATCTTGATCCTATACCTAACTTCCCAAGAATGGCCTGCACCATGTGGAGCGAAGCTAACTTCAGCGACAGGATCACTGGATAATACATCTGTATGCCTCCTAAAACTAATTCTGCTCAAGTTTGTCATGAAAGGTCTTTGAAATTATTGGCCTCACGTCCTCTGAATCCACGAGGCTCTCCAGGAATGGGAGTAACTCGATCAGTTCCTGATCTGAGGGGTCATCAAACCAGCTCTTAATTGGTATGCCGTTATCTACTTGCAACTGGAAAACCTGGACAAAGAAATGCTTCAACTAATTAACAAAACAATAATGAATATATATAGTATGTAAATACTTTAAGACAGCAAAAAAGGCTCTGATGAAAAGAAAGTCTAGTTTCTTGCCACCTCTAGTTCAGAAGGAAATAGCTATACATGCCAGGAGGCCCAGGAGACCAAGATATCACAGTATATAGTGATAGACTAGACTTACCAGAGATCAAGATAAAGTAACCAAAAGGGAAACAGATAAAGCGTAAACCTTATATTGGAAAGGGATTGTACCTGTGGAGTATTGTCAACTATTACAACTTTTGCCAAGTCGATCCCCAGAATTGTCAGGTTCTTTGTATAGCAACCGTCAGAGAATATACAAGATTCACGATAAATACGCCGTGAGATATATTTTCCATCAGGATCAAGTTTATCTATAAGTTGCTCAGCATAGATTCTCTGACTAGCTGTGAAAATGACAACCTCAAACACCTGAGCAACCTTCTCAAGAAACATTTTCAGGTAAGGCCTTTTTCTCACGTACACTGTGTGATTTTTCATATTAAAGAAAACTTCTAGGGTAAAATCAGCATTGTCGCAGTGATCCAATGTTGAATGTACAAGAGTCTCTGCATATGAGAAACTGTTAGACTATCATACAAAGAATATTGGAGTAAAAATGTTTATATTACAACTGAATTCCACATTCCTGACCATGACAGGCAAATAACATACAATATTAACTGAAAAATAATGATAACATGCCAGTAGCTAATGAACAGATACTGATAAGTACCAGAAATTAAAAGACACATTCAAAAGTAATATTCCATGAGAGGTTAGTGCTGCTCACCGTCCAAATCAAGCACAAGAGTCACATGTTTTGTTCTCTCTGGTGTTTTCAGTAAGCGGTTGGGCGAGTCAACATCCATTAAATCAGGCAGACATCTAGAAAGTAGCTTTTGATCTAGATATTCAGTTTCAACATCTCCTGCGGCAGAACTACTTTCTGTTTCTGAATCTGTTGGTTTTGTCTGAAGGTATAAGGATGTTTCATCAGGGTCCATTGTGACATTGTCTGCCGGAACCACATCATCACTGTTACTTGGTTTTGGTGTATCATCTAGAGACAGACGAGCCACGGGCCGCTCTACCATGTCAACTAAATTCATACAATCATTGTAGGAAGTACTAACTTCATTTGTAAAATCCGTCAAACTATCAAATTGGAGAGCAGAAAAGTTTTCTGAGACATAGAAGTCCAGAACATCCCAAACTTGTAATTCAGTTGTGGTATTGTATCCTTCATCATTGCCACTAAGAATCAGGTGAAGGAACTCACTTTCATCCATTGCTGCAATTGACAGATAAATAAAAGAAAAGTCAATGAAGAATAATCAGGGCCTTCAGCAACCAACTATCTGATAGTTGGCCAATAATTGGATGAACTAAAAAACACAAACTGATAAAAAGTACAAATGTCAAAGCAACCAAGACATCCAATACGGGAATGTAAATGTAGACACCTGAAATCAAGTTAAGACAGAAAACTTGGAAGCTAAGCCGTGTTACCTGCAGCATTGTAGTTTATCTCTTTCAACTGAAGATCACTGTAGATTGGATCTGGCGACAGGATACTCTCAAGGTCTGATGACGATGGTACTTGTATTGGAACCTAAAAAATATTTTGTAATAGGTTTAGTATTCAATACTGCATAACATCTCGAAACACAATGAAACAAAGATGCTGTTCTGTAGGAAATTACATAATGATGCATTGATGCTAAGGAAGATCATCCCACTCACTTCTACTGACACACAATTGTTTCTAAGCAGAGTGCTCACAGCTTGATAATCGAGAGCACTAGCAGCTGCATTATGACAAATCAGACCATTATTATCCAACTATTTGAGTTGCATGGTTAGTTATAGAGCAGAGTTTTATAATTTGCAATCGCAAATACTGGTTTGACAAATCTCAGTGCTTGTTAGAGTATTGCGAGTTTAAAAACTAAAGACTGTAATTGGCTTTGTCCTACCTCATCGTAATGCTTTTGTTATTTCCAAATATAACATTTGTTCACCAGCACATTTCAAAATTAAAAATGTGGTTTTTTATGAGTTTCAACTTTTCTTTACCAGCAAAGAAAATTCTAAAAAATAACTGAAGCTTTTCACGATAGAGTTTATTAAATACTCCTAGAAAGAAAATCTAAGAGAACTAAATCCAAAATGATTTGATTGAGGGAAGTTGTTTGAGAATCTAAACGCAGCTGCTGTGGTATTAGCTGGAATCAGTACAAAGCTTAAGAACTGGGCTTTGTGGTTGGCTGATAATAATAGTAATAATAATAATAATTATTATAATTACTATGCATGGTGTTGTGTCAGGCTTTGTATTTTCTTTTTCCATTCTTCTTTCATTTTTGAGACTAGAGTCTGAACTCAGTTACTCAGATAACTTGCTCCTGGGAAGCAGAAGCCAGTGTGGAGAGAGAACTAAACTTTAGCGATGCAACTATGCTGGTGTCCTCAGGAACTTTCTGAAAGGAAAATAAAGGTTAATTACCATTGATCTTGAACCATATGACAACAATGGCAATGCTAGCAAACTGGTGGTTCCTGCATCAGATTCATCATGCAATAAGCTGATTTCCATGATTTCTGCGTTTTCCCCTGATACTTTGGCAGTGCAGCACACTGCAAAAGAGGAAGGAAGAAAAAAGTTGTAACACATTCTTGCAGTCCAGCAATAAGCTACTAAATAAAATTGGTACTAATATGCTAAATTATGTTTTCCCAGATCAAGTTCAAATCTCCATGTGCTTGTGAAAGTGCATCTCAATACATACAGTAATGCTGTATCCAACTAATTTTGTGTTGAAGGCCCTAGATTCTAGAACATAAGATAAAGTTAATAATTTTGGGAGGGGAAGAGGGTGCACAGATTTATTCAAACTTGAATTTTTGTGATCAGGACAAAACATTCATTGTAATTCTTTCCTTTCATAAAAAAATAAAAAGGGCGTACCCAGTGCAAAGAGCTCCCGCTCTGTGCGGGGTCTAGGGAAGGGTGTCAGTGGCAAGCCTTACCCTCGCCTGTGCAATGCGAGGAGACCGCGACTCGAACCCGGGACCTTCCGGTCACAGGCGGTAAGACTCTACCGCTTGCACCAGGCCCGCCCTTTACATTACAAGACATTTTTCTTCTCTTGGCCAGTACTGATTCTATGCTTGCTTGGCTTTTTCTTATATATAGGATGGGTTTGAGAAAAGTAAACCCGTATCTTAAAAAAATAAACTTACAATAATAAAAGTAATGTTATGCAGTACCACTGTACCAGCATCATGACATTTATAACAATAACATTTGTTCAGCATATTGCAATATGAAGAACAACTAAAACCCGTATCTTAGACTACTTCTCGATATATTAATTCACCTACCATCATTCTAACACACTAACTAGAACATTCTCTTTTCCACTTTGACACAACAAAGATGCTTCCGGTTCTACCTTACAAGCCACAAAGGGTCAGTTCTCAAGTGTAAATTGACATTTCCCTCTTCTGAATAAAAAAAACATGTGGATATTTAAAAAAAATCAAGTGAAACTCCAACTTGACAATTTCCTGAAGACGACTAGAACTTCTTAGTGAAACTTTGTGTTCTGTTTAATTTAATCTTGCTGTGAGATTAGAACAGTATTTTTCATCTTGGCTGGAGATAACAGGATTAATCACATATGGATGCTAGGCTGTTTCTGTAGCAGGATAAGAAAAGTACGTCTCCTCTCATGTTACAAAGTACCGTTCAGTCAAAATATCAGCAGATTATCTTTTGTGGAGTTGCTTTGACCATACATACACTCCAAGCAGGAAAAGCACAATTCATTGACAGTAGGAAAGATTGAAATGAATCTAGCCAGGTAGATGAGACTGGAAACTATGCAGACTTTACCATTTTGATGACTTATTAGTGTTGACCTAGCCGCTGTTTTATCAGGTGTAATCTCTTAAGGGTGTGAATGTCCCAATGTTTCAGTGGTCTTACAAAATGTATGAGGCTCCTGTGTCCCTAAACAGTCGTTGCTTAACATTTTATTCATCCTTAATGCAAGTATTTGCAAAAAGCATGTTCAAAGTACTGCAGTTCCAGTAGGAAAAGGCCAACTGTTGAAACATTTGATATCACGAAAAAGTGAAACAGTAAATTATCTACAACCTAATGTAGTCGAAAGAACATACTTAATCACTAATAAATCTGTTCTAAAGGGAAAGCCGCTAATCAGTTCTACATGTGAAAACAAACAGGATTAGTCTGTGGACAAAGGAAGTCATGTAAAGTGTAATCATTATCAACAAAACAAGAAGAGGCTATGCGTCTTTGACTAAACAATAGTACTAGTTACTAACAAATATCTCTACTCGAAACTCGAAAGCAGTTGTCACTTCTCGCATGCCGGGAGCATATTATAAGTGAATTCGCCAAAGCAAAACAGCCCCCCTAAATACTCTGGGATCCTCTGGCAGCAAGTAACAACTCTACCGGTGACTAAATGCCCTCCTGTTCCCTTCTTTCCCCTTTCCCCTAATTTTCGTTTTGTAGACCCATCACAAATCTCCCTCGCAAGGACAGAAAAGGAAAATCGGAGGCGAAATATACCGTACGTCAAAGCAGCAACGAACCCCGTAAAATTCCTCACATCACATCACAAAAAGAGGGGCTCACTTCACTCCTCGTCGTCGGCAAATCACAGCGCGCACTCACGAGGAGTAGAGAAAAAAGTGCGGAGAAGAGAGACCAGGGCACCAGGCCAACAACCTTCACCGAACATCTCTGTCCAGCTTAGAGTCTGGAACTACATCATCGTCTTTGGGTACCCATCGTCTTTTGGGGATTTGAATTTCACACAGAAAAAACAGAACGGTTCCGTGTTTCTCAGCAGCTCGCCGAAATCTCCTCATGTTCATGCTAAAAAATCCCCACAAATTCCCACTAAATGCACCGTGAGAGGCGGCCGTAATCACACACAAAAATTTTGAAAAGAAGCATCGATACTACTACAGAGACCAAGAGACGAGCCACGAACTTGTGCTCACGAAACCTCCGTCCGACCAGACCAAGCATAGCTGGAGAGAGGCGAGAAGAGATACGTACCCAGGCAGCGCGCTTGCGTAGCGCCGATGACCTCTGGCCGAGCACAGCACCCTCCTCCCCTCGCGCCTAGCCTTTTACTCCGGCAAACACCAGGAAGAATCAGAGAAGAGGCGACGAGGAAGAGGAGGGAGGGAGCAGGGAAGCAAGCAAGCTAGCAAGGCGCAAGAGGCAAAGAGCGCACAGGCAGGGGACAGCTCGATCGCTCGCTAATCACGCACCACGTAATCTATGCGACCGATCCGCGTCCGCCAAGACCGGGCCTAATCTCCCTCCTTCCGCAACCACAGACATGTGGGGCACGCAAGGCCGGGCCCCGCGTGGACGTTACACTAGAAGGTACAAAGTTTTGTAGGTTTTGCATTTTCACGGTGGGTTGCGGCTCTCCCCACTCCGCCTACGTCCTCCTGCGCCTCCCGTTACCCTTCTCCAAACCTACTTCCCCACGGACATGTGGGGCAGCCCTGATGTCAGTTACAGAGGTAGATAGTCCGTCTGGTGCGTGTAGGATATTTAGGCCGGAAGGGTACACGTGGACGGTGAGGATGCGGTAGCTCATCATGCCGGATGGAGTCCACCGTTTATTTATTTATAACGCCTGGTCCTACTTTATCAGGTCGGCATACTAGTCGTACGCGTCTCTGCATTCCGTCACTGACATACTGGCGAACGTATGTGGGACCATCCAGCCAGTGATAGGAGCTGTGCGTCTGCCCGCGGAGCATGGAATTGACGGAGTTGGTGGGGTACACGTGGACCAGACAACGGCGCTTGATCTTCTGCGCCCAGCTTCCGGCCGCGCCCACTGCTTTGCCGACGCGTCGCGCAGTTGTGCCGGGCTAGAGCGTACCCTTCGCTGCCGGCTGCCGGCAGCCCCCACGCGCGTGCGGCCGCCGCCGTGTCTACTGGCCGCGCGGACGACAGGAGCCGGACGACGCGACGGAAGCGACGGCGCGGCGCTGGTGGAGCGCACGTGCCATGGAACGCGGCAAAAGAGCCGGTGATTTGGCTCTGGATTGCAACGTTTTACGCGATAAACCTTGGCGCCAACGAGCTTGGTGTAATTACTTGAGTGACCCTGCTGAAGGGTAGTTCAAGGAATCAAGGGTGCGGTACCTGCGGTCCATCCTGAGCGTTTCTAGCGGCGTAGCCTTTCTTTTTTTCCTTTTCTTTTTCTTTTCCATTTCTGTTTTTTCTTTTTATCTAGGTGTTTGTATTAAATTTTTTTCTCTGCTAATACTTAATATAATATGGTAATTCCCTTGCTGTTTTTTCAAAAAAAAAAATTGCTAAAGGGTAGTGAAAATAAGATCACCCTGCTGTAATCATATGAACATATTAGTAAATGGCAATTTTTTAAATAATGATCAGTAAACATGTTTGATTTGGAGATGTAAGATGAAAATGTCATGTCTTTGTTTTTTATTGTACGATCCCAGCTCAGTGTTTGGTTAGAGAATGGATCTTAATTTTTTGTTTAGTAGGAGGAATTGAGAGGAACAAGATAAAGCTGGTTTCTCGCATCATTAGCAACATACTTCAATGGTTTCCTCCATCTTATTTTTCTTTGTCAACCCAAAATGGGTCGTCGTTGCTCACCCATACTCACCTCCCCATGTGCGTTGCTCGCCTCTGTCCGCAATAGACTAAGCCGCATGGTGCCTTCCCACCCTGACCTGCACCTCAGCCCGTCCTTGCATCACCAGGCCGTCACAAGGCCACAACTCCTCGAGCTGCTGCATGCCACATCAAACTCATCAATGTCGCTGCCGAAGGTAGAAGGAGCACTAACGGAGGAGGATGCCATCAAACCTGGACGAGTCCTTCTGCCTGATTTTTAGGGTTGACGTCGCCGAATCTAAGAGGTATTCCTCTACCAGAATGACCATGTTCCCCTCACTTTCATTCAAATGCACTTATTTCTAGGGTCGTCTCGTCTCATCCCCTTCTATCACCAGAACCAAATACACGTTAAGTGGTATATAGTTGCCATATTATAAATAAAATATGTAGGGAGGACTTCATTGAAAAAACATACATGTCATTGTTCCTTGCGGCCACTTGGCCTTTCACGGCTACACAAGATAAATTTTGTGCAGGGCTAAGTTGGTTTGGTATAAGGGCATGAACAATATAAAATATACTTACATGGGTAGCGGTAGGCCCCGTATTAATTGATGTAAAGTTCACATTGCACCAAACCTTAAGGTGGGACTCATCAGGGGCATGAGGCAACTGGGGCGACTAGAGGTCTACCCCCCAAAGACGAAGATGTTAAGAATGATCGATAGTTTTTTTAAGCTAGCACTATGGTCTATCCTTAGTCGGGTTTGTTGACACTAGGCATGTTTCCTCCTTATGTTTGAATCCTGGCTCCTCCCTAAATACTCATAATGTATTAAAAACCCTAGCCCAACTACCGTTTCTCCTACTCCTCCAATCAATTCTCTCCTGCAAGATGTCAGTTTGCATGGCACACCTTCCCTCCACCCACACGGCACTGCCCGCACCCATCTTTGCCATGCCTCGTTCCTTCGCCAACACAACGGGAGGGCACCCATCCCTTTGTCTGGCCCCATAGCATCATCACGAAGACCTCACCAAACCCTACATCGCCACCATGGCCCCAGTACGTTGCCTCTCCCTCCTCTATTAGTCATTGTGATTCCTACAGCACTCCAGGCTACCTCCTTTACCCGTGTCACCGTGTGACACTCTCCTTCACTAGATTGAGCCACTCCTCGACCAAATTGAGTTACAAAGTGGTCAAGATGATGTGTCGGTGTTTTGTAAACCAGACTAGTAAATTTATACGATTGCCATGCTGCTCTAGAAAGTCGATGGTAGCATCCAAAAGACACAAGGATTTATATTGGTTTAGGCTGGAGCCCTATGTCCAGTCTCAAAGATGATCGAGTGTATGTTCCTCGCTTGAATGCTATTAAGTTCTTATAATGGGGGGTGCAAGAATGGCAAAAGAGGTAGGAGTGCTAGAGCTAGAAGACGGGCTGCCCGAAGGGAAGCTTTAAGAGCCCTTCTACGGTGTAAGAATGAGTGAATGAGTTCGGACCCCAAGATGGGTGCCTTGGCTACCCTTATATAGAGTTTGGGGCCAGGGCGTATACAAAGAAGAAGGTTCTCCTGACCAAAGGGTTGTGAGTCTGAGGGAGGACCTAGCTAACTTTGCTTGCAAGCTATGCCATCTTGTGGTGCATGTCTGGGCATGGTTGTCATCATGGTCCTGTGGCCACGTCGTGGCATGGTGTGGAGTGGTGCTACTGTGCTAGCCATGATGACACTATAAGCACGGTGGTGGTTTGCTAGCTGTTCTGTGCGACGTGGTGTCCACCGTGGTCATCGTCATCGCTTCCTAGTTTCCTAGGGCATCGTACAGGAGTTGGTAGCCACCCCCAGGTCATCGATCACCTGGTTGGCTTGTGGAGCTGAGGGCCATGATCCCAATCATTGGGGTCATGGCTCCACTGGTCTGGATGGCCTCTAAGTCAAGACTTTTGTTGTGGATCCCATCCCATGGTAGATAGAATCGTACATGCATCTTGTCGGGCCATATCTGGTCGTTGGGCACTATACCGGCCGTCACCGCCTTGGGTGGTGTTGTCTTGTCTAAGCTGCATGGTGCAGGGGTGGCGTCTGATCGGACCGAGGTGATCGCTGTCCTCTTGGTTCTTATGAGGTTAGTGCAACGTGCTTATTCCTATCAGGGTAGGCACATTTGGCTAGGCTCGACCTCTCCCCGTTCCTCCTAGGGGTCGGAGCAGTGGGAAGGTCGCGAGTCTCTTGCGCCTAGTTTTCTTGGATCAGTTGGGCCTCGGTCGTTCGAGCTCTTACTGGCTGATGTACCATGGGCCACTCAGCCTGCTATCTAATTGGTTCCCTGAGACACCCCGAGGTGATAACCCCGATAGTAGCCCCCGAGCATTTTTGTGATCTCAAAGTGATCGCGAAAGCGCTGTATTGCGTGCATATCGAATGCAGGTTTGTAGTCTGTGGCTTGTTCAAGCTTCATTGGTTGACCCCTTATGGGCTGGTGAATTCAATGCGGTAGGTGGCCGTTGTGCTCCGTCCTATCAGGATGCCCTGACGATGTGGTTCATGACCGCTGAGCCCTGCCATGTCAGTGTGTTGCGTATCGGGGTTCGTGACCCAAGCAGTTCCGAGTGGTCTCGTCGATGCTGCATCGGCCCTGCTGGGAGGGTTTTGATTTCTCTAACCTCACACGGACATATGACATTGGCTGTGGCTTCCTGTGGTGCGCCACATGGTGCGAGGGTCTTAGGCTGCTTAGTCTGCCCTTGATCTTATAAATAGGGATCTTCCTACTGCTTGAACCACCTCTAACCATGTCTACGTATTGCTTTTAGCCCTTTTGCAAGGCTGAGTTTGAGTAAGGAGAAGAGGGAGAATTTTAAAGAGAACCATGACCCTCATAGGATGTGTTGCCCTTCGGTTGAGGATTAAGAACTCAGGGCTTAGGAAGGAGTCGATCGAGGTTGGACCTCGACCTAAGTGCAGGATCATAGGTGTGCGCCTCCTTTTTCCCTGTTGCCTTTTTTGACCCAAGGGGTCATGATGCATTGTTACGGGCAAGTTTGGTTTCGCCCCACGCGAGGAGAGGCATGTCCACTATAATCACACGGTCAGAGTCGATGAGTAATTCGAGCGGGACCCGATATCCTCCCCAATCGATGTGGAGTTTAGTTGTGCCTCGTCAAGAGACGTCTCATAAATCGTCAGCCATCAAACCCATCGATCCCCGACCGCCTTTGTCGTGGTCAGAGGGCAAGATGCCTCCCCCTAGAGGGGGTCAACCCGGTGACTTCGAAGTGAATGACTCGAACATAGAGAGAGATGGTCGCATGGTTCCACACCACCGATTAGAGCCATAGGGGCCCATCTCACCCTGCCCCTATCCCTTTGTGGCCTTGAGCCCTTCTAAGGACCGGCCCAAGAGTGGGTTTCCTAAGCATGACGCTGGGTTGTGGACATAGTTGACTACCTTGCACGTGGGCCTAGGGGCTTTCGGGCCTCCCAGGCCGTAGCGTGACTTATTGGCATCCACTTGCGTGTGATCGTGTTACACGCCTTGCAGTCATGATGACCAAGGATAATTCTACGCGCGAATCCTGGGGACGGTCGACCTCCCTAGATTCTCTGTGACTTAATGGCATTCCTACACGTTATGGCATGTCGACTCATTTACTGAGGGCTAGTGGGATCTATACTAGGGCGGACTACATGTGGACGTGGTTTGCTTCCCCGATCACCGCCACATAAATAGCTCTGTCTATCTGAGCCTGCCCCTTACCTCATTCTTGCCTTATATCGCCATTCCTGCAATTTGAAGGAGAAACAGAAGGAAAAGGGGTCAAATTCATGAGGGTTACCTCTAGATCGTGTGTGTCATTGCCACTGCTGTCTGCTTCGTTGATCTCTCCTGGAGGGGTCTAGCCTTAGGTCTTGGACCTAGGACGTAGGGAGGAGTTAGGTCATGGCTTGGCCTTGACATCTTACGGGGTCATGGGGACCCAACTCTATTTTTCCCTAGCGTCCTTTCTGACCTAGAGAGGTCGTGTTGCCCTGTTACATCGTGTTTGGTTTTGCCCCATGTGGGAGGCATGTCCACCATAACCACGCGGTCGAAGTGGTGCATCTTGGTGGGGTCAATGGGTAATTCGAGTGGGACCTGATATCCTCCCCAATCGATGTGGAGTTTGGCTATGCCTCGTCAAGAGACATCCCATGAATCATCGGCCATCAAACCTATCGGTCCCCGACTGCCTCTGTAGCGGTCAAAGGGCAAGATGCCTCCCCCCAGAGGGGGTTAACCCAAGTGACTTCGAAGTGGATGACTCGAACACGGGAAGATGTGGTCACGAGGCTCCACACCACCGATTATAGCCATAGGGGCCCACCTCATCCTGCCCCTATCCCTTTTGTGGCCTTGAGCCCATCGGCTGGCCAGGGGAAAAGTATCCTAAGCGCGCCATGAGGTCACAAGCGTGGCATGTCACCCTACCTATGGACCTAGGGGCTTGCCGCCTCCCTAGTCACTTCATGACTTAACAGTGCCTGTTTGCTCGTGAAACAAGATGTTCTGCGTAGGAATTTAAGGAAATGGAAAAAGGGGTGTAGGTCTTACGCGTGTTTTGCCTGTTGGTCCTTCGTCCCTCGTCCTTCATCTTGTCCTAGTGGGGCCCTTCCTGTCTATGATCTTTTGGGAAAAAGGCTAGTTCCTTGGTTTTTGCCCCACGCGGGGAGAGGTATGTCCATTGTAACCATGCGGTTAGAGCGGTGCACCTCGTCGGGGTCGATGGGTAATTTGAGTAGGACCCGATATCCTCCCCAATCGACGTGTAGTTCGGTTGTGCCTCGTTGAGAGACGTCCCATAAATCATCGCCCATCAAACCCATCGGTCCTCGACCACCTCCATAGTGGTCAGAGGGCAAGATGCCTCCCCAAAGCGAGTCAATGTTGATGGTCTTTACCGATCAAATCTGACCGCCAATCAAGACACAAAAAGAGGAGAAATAAGCAATCTTGATCACATATGCATTTACTACTAACCAAGTTCCATATGTATTTGGAGAACATTATTTTGCAGGTCACAAACACAAATACATGGAATAATTCACTGAAAAGGCACTTTCCGACGCTGATTTGCGCAAAGAAACAAGGGAGACGCCCATCAACTTAGTGCAAACTAGGCAAAGCACCATTGGGCTCTAATATAGGTCTAGTCCGGAGCCTACCACGCGAAGACGGTGGTGAGGCGGTTCAGTCAGGGGGTGGGCGACTCCCTGCCGGCGCTACTCAGCCACCCCTTCGACAAGCGGTGGCATGGCTCCATGCTATGGCGGTGGGAGCCGGTCCTCGTACTAGGAATAGCCTCCAGGACCGCCTAGCTCCATGTATAAATAGAGAGGCACACCTCCCTCTACAATACACACTTCACATGAGCATCACCTCACACACCACTACCTCACTCACTTCTAGTAGTTGTAGTTTTACTTTTTAGTAGCTTTAGAGCAAAGCAAAGCTACCTTGGAAAGCTTGGCTCCTTGGAAGAAGAGACCTTTGGGTATGAATAGAAATATGAGTTCTTCCAAAGTTATGCTCTCATATGATATTTATAGTCATACTTATGAACTAGAGTATAGTTATTGTGTTATAATCTTGATATATGAACTAGTCTATAGTTTATGTGTCATGAAACTAGCGCACTTAATTTTATGCTTAAACACTCATATAACTTATATAATTGGAATTAGAGCAAAGTTGAGGTGGCGGTTCATCGTGCTATTAGGTGTGCCCAAGTTCTTTACCTGTCGATCCGTAGGGTCGGGGACCCGGGAGAATTTGGGTAGTTTCTGTATACGCAAGCGCGGTGCTTGGGTACAGAGAGACAGGTGAATGCATTGTCCCTTTCCACGGTTGAGGGGTAGACGGTAGGTGGTGACAACCCTGTCCATCCCTTGTAATCCCCCACGTTCGACTGGGGTGTAGGAGTCTAAATTGTCACATGAGGTTGCTGGCAGACCAGTACTCGGTGGCCTCCCAACCTACTTCACACTTAGCCCTAAGACTAATTATGTAACTTGTATGATCATTAACTAATCTTTGTATGACTATACTAGACTAATGCCTGCTTGACTTAGATTATTCTTTTACTCTTTCTCTTTATTTTATGTTTTGAGGAATGCCAAGTGTGTGTCCACTATCTTGAAATCACCGTTTTTACCCCTGCTATAAACATTGGTGTACTTGCAAGCATTATTATTCAAGTTCATATCCATACTAGACTCTTAATCAAATACCTTCCTTTGGGAAATATAAATAACGATATCCTGAATACTTCCGAGTAAAATGCTACAATGATAGCTCCGTGCGCTTGAGGATAAATATCTAAAATTGTTAAGGAACTATCTAGGCTATTACTTAGTGGCATTGCTAATCATTAGTGATGACGCTAAGAAATACCAACAAGCATTTCTGGCGCCGTTGTCGGGGATGGATTCTAACTCCATACTTGGTGATTGCGTTTGGAAATGCCAACAAGCATTTCTAGCGCCGTTGCTGGGGAAGGCATATTGATTAAAGAATCTAGTAGGACATGTTCATGATAATATGCATGTAAGGTCGCTATTGTTTATGTAGGCTAACTTTGCTTGTTTTCTCCCATTGTGGATGAAAACGGGATAGTGTATGACCGGTTACAAACTGCCAAAAAACTACATCGAAAATCCGGAGGCACTCCTAAGGAAGAAACGGTCCCATACCACTTCTTCTGCCACTCCATCGATAGTCAAACTAGTCACCCCTGCACCATCCGCTATTCGAATCATGGCCAAGACCCTCTGCGACTACTCCACCCCTGCTGTTGCCAACATGCCCATTGGGCTGGCTGTCAACATCGGTGATGGGAACTTTGAGCTCCGCACCGGCCTCATCACGATGGTGTAGGTGAACCAATTACATGATTTGCCAAGCGAGGACGCGAACGCACATCTCCAACACTTCCTTGAGTTGTGCAACATGATCATCATCAAGGATGTCACACCTAAGAGCATCAAGCTCTGCTTGTTTCCCTTCTCCCTCTTGGGGAAGGCAAAGCAGTGGTTTTACAAGAAAAAGGAAACTGTCAAGACGTGGGACAAATGTTTCGTGGCGTTCCTCTCCAAATTCTTTCCCATAGCCAAAATTCTTTCCCATAGCCCTTGTGACTTAGTTGCCTAGCTCAGCCAACTATCAGAGGTCCCGACAAGAGCCGGAAGTGTCGACTGTCGAAAGTCCCGGTAGTTGTCGGCAGTTCTAACTTTGGCCGAGTCAGCCAAGTTGACTACGTGTTTGAACAATGCTTTTCTGAGGACGATCTGTGTCAGAACTTCCAATGTAGATCTGAATGGTTGGATTGTACCTTAGAGTATAAATAGCTCTCTCCTCTCTTCTAACTGTTACCCACTCATTCATTGCGACCAAACTCTATCCAAAACTCCTCCCAAGCATTCAAGGCTCTCATCTTCTCTCCCCTTTGCTCCTAACTTTGATTCCCCCAAGGATTTAAGTGATTGGAGAGTGAATTGAGTGAGAGAATCACTTTGGCAAGCTTGAGAACTTGATTTCTTCGTCAAGCCAGTTGGATTTGTGTCTATTACTCTTGGAGCCTTGCTCCTAGCCGGCTAAGCATCACCCAAGAGCTTCCATCTTGTGGAAGAGCCTTGGGAAGTTTGTATCACCCTTGATTTTTAGTGGAAAACTCAAGTGACCTTTGTGGTTTCCGTGAGATAGGCAAGGAGGTGGAAGAGACTCCGACTTTTGTGGTCACCTCAACAATGAGGACATATGAGCTCCTTTATGGGGTTGCCGAACCTTGGGATAAATCCTTGTGTCCCACGTGCTTGTTGTTGTTATGATTTGTGCTATCATATTTGTTCCTAGTTGTCTCTCTTCCTACCAAAAGCTTCTTCTAGGGTTTTGTCGGTGCGGGACCCATGGGATACCCCACAAGGAAGGGAGAAGATCTAGTCTAACTAGGATTCTTCCCCTGTAATCTTAGTAGTAGTATTATTCTATAATCCTACTAGGAACTCTCGTTGTAAACTGATTAGGATTCTGACCTCCTAACTATATAAAGGAGGGCAGGGTTCCTAGGGACGGCGACTCTTAGACAATTGTACAACACAACACTTGACAATCAATCCAACACAAAGGCTAATGCCGACTAGACGTAGGGCTATTACTCGATCAAAGATCGAGGGTCCGAACCAGGATAAATCGATTGTCTCTTGCGTTAACCGTCGAGTTCCGCATATGCTGAAGCCCAAACATACTGCCTCGGGTACCCCCGTGGTAGGCTATCAGTGGTCAAACATCGATAGCTGGCGCACCAGGTAGGGGCTTTTGACAAATTTACACTTGAGAGCTCGACAGACCTCGTCAATATGATCTTCTCGACGGGATCAACCTTCATCTTCGGTTCATGGATCTACGAGGCAGGCGACGATGGCAAGCTTCAAGGCCGTCTCCTCGAAGATTCAAATCATCATCAAGACCTTTCCATTTCAGCGACAATGATAGATCAACTTGCTGGAAGATTCGCACAGCTCGCAATGTTTGATCCAACTTAGATTTCGTGGCTTCACGCATCTGATTCAAACTCAGGTTCCGCTTTTGAGACGGAGTCTTATCCGAGTTCTTTCAGAAAACTAAGTTATTTTCTAATAAGGCTTCGGAACATAACCTCAACCTATCAAGAATACAACTCGGAGTACACTCATAGTACTCTAAAGAAGACAGGTCCTTTTCTGTTCGGCCTCGACAACATGGCAACATCTTATCGGGCATAGCTCAAAAGATCTCTTAATCCAATGCTTGGAATACCACTGACAGGAGCTCAGAAAGGTCTCATACTAACCATAACATCTCAAGACTGCATCATCCACTAGCCAGGTTCTATTCCTAAGGATAGCAGTACCTAGCTAGTTGACACAACAACGACTGCAGCTCTACCCTACCAAGAAGGAGACTCGATCTGTGACCTTGAAGCCTCTACTGAAGTTATTAACAACTCTGGCAGTACGGAAACCAATGCCGATGATAGAACAACTCACGCTAGAGAAGTACTCATGATTCGCCGTCCTTGATCACCATTGGTCCCCCTAGAAGTGCCCGACGTCAGGTCTTCAGATGAATCTGAGTCCAACATATCACCATTTACCTAGGGGCATGATGGTAAGACCAAGGGTCAGAGGCAAGCTAGAGAAAGAAAGAACAAATTGAAACAAGGACGTCAACACCGTGCTAAGCAGTGCAAGGAAGCTTGGATCAAATATGAGTCAGACCTAGCCGAGTATAATAGAAGAAAATCAGAGCAAGAAGTCGAAGAAGGACGAGCAATGAATACACCCTACGATAAGATCCAAGAAGCACTAGAAGAACTCAGGGCGATTTCACATTCCAGTGAAAAACAAGAACAGCTCAGAGACTTCCTTCGATCAACAGTCCTAAGGACGCATGATAGAAGGGCCCACTCAAGACTACCTAACAAGTCAACATCTCATGAGCAGGAAGATCAAAATCAAAGGAAGTCCGCTTTCGAGAGACTTGGACCAAGTGGAAGTCACAATAGAGAAAGTAGAAGAAATCATAGTCAAAACGACCTAGTCGAACAACAAAGAAAGGCCAGAAGCAAAGCACCTACTCAGACAGCCACGCAAAACTACTCTCACCAAGACAATAGTTGGCAAGAAGGGGGCGCTGAATTAGAATACACAGAAGCCAGAACGCACGATAGATTCCCCTATTTCGCAAACAGACTTACTTCAATTCGACTGCCTCACAAGTTCAAGCCGTCCAACCACTCCAAGTATGATGGCAAGACTGAACCAAGGCAGTGGCTCAGGATTTACTCACAATTGATTGAATTGGCTGGAGGAGACAATGACATCAAGACCTTGTTCTTTCCCATGGCCCTAGAAACCATGCCCCTTCAGTGGTTTGACAAATTGAATCTAGGATCAATCAGAAATTGGGAGGACTTGCAAAGAGCTTTCTGTGAAAATTTCATAGGTATCATTACACACCCAATCACCCATGCATAGTTAAAAGGACTCAAGCAAAAAGGAGGTGGAAGTCTTAGAAATTACTATCGATGGTTTGGCGAACTACGAGCTCAAGTACATGACATCACCCAACGAGAAGTAATCGAAGCTTTCTCTCATGGAATCATGGCTAGGTGGCAATTTCAAGACTTCTACAAAGAAAACCCAAGAAACAATGAAGAATTCAGACGAATAGTGGAAAAGATGAGTACCGTAGAGGAAAAGACACGAGAAAGATTCCCGGATATAAACAACAGAGACAACCCGGATAGGCAAAATCTTCAAAACAACAGACATTAGGAAAGAAAACGTGGACCAGACAACACCGTAGCAGTGACTGACAAATCAAGGAAAATTTCTAAACCTAGAAGGTATGACGACATTGAAAACATGCGTTGCATCTTACACCCCAAAGGAAATCACACCATCAGAGATTGCTACACCTTCAAAGATCGATACACAAGGAAAGACAGTAAGGAGAATACCAAAGAAGGCAATCAGAAAAAAGAAGAAGACAACCACGAAGACAAGGGATTCCAAAAATCTAGGGGACAGTAGCAGTAATCTTTGCCGGGTTCTAGATTCCAGAAGCAAACATCAAGAAAAGCTAGCGTTACGAACCACCATGGCAGCAGAACCTGCTACACCAAGATATCTCAATTGGTCACAGTATCCAATCCAATTTTTAAGAGAAGACCAATGGACTAACGTAGGAAACGTAGGCCATTACCCACTAGTTCTAGATCCAACTATTGTCGGTATGACTGTTACGAAAGTACTAATCGACGGGGAAGCCGGACTCAACATCATTTTTTCAAAAACTCTAAGGAAGATGGGACTACAACTCGCCGGGATGATTACACCAACAAGCATGCCTTTTTATGGCATAGTACCCGATAAGGCAGCAATGCCACTTGGACAAATCACTCTACCGGTTACTTTTAGGACTCCCTTGAACTACCGTACAGAGTTCATCAAGTTTGAAGTTGCAGACTTCGATTCATCATATTATGCAATCCTCGGGCGCCCAGCACTAGCAAAATTCATGGCAATACTGCATTATCCGTACCTGTTGCTTAAGATGCGAGGGCCTAACGGTGTCCTTTCTCTTCGGAGTGATTTGAAGCATGCTTTTGACTGCGATGTTCAGGCAATCCAAATTGCAACAAAAGCACATGCCGCCGATGGAAGAAAAGAAATAGCCACTGTTGCAGCAGAAATGAGTACAGAAGAGCTAGTGATACCGGCTAAAAAACCCAGCATCCTAGCACCACCAAAAGAAGGCAACGTCAACCAAATTGACATAGGCACCAATGATCCCTCCAAAATGGCAACCATCAGTGCCCACCTCTTGGCAAAATAGGAACTCGCGCTCACCAATTTTTTTCGGGACAACAAAGATATCTTCACTTAGAAGCCGACCGACATGCCAGGGGTCCCAAGAGAGTTGGCTGAGCACATAATTGATATCAATGAAGGCTCCAAGCCTGTGAAGCAACGACTACGATGATTCTCACCCGACAAGAAGGTAGCAATTAAAAAAGAAATCACAAAACTAATGGCAGCCGGATTCATCAGAGAAATCCTCCATCCAGATTGGCTAGCAAACCCAATTCTGGTACAGAAAAAGAATACGGACGAGTGGCGCATGTGTGTCGACTACACAGATCTCAACAAACACTACCCAAAAGATCCGTTTGGGCTACCATGCATTGATTAGATAGTTGATTCAACAGCAGGATCTGCCCTATTATCCTTCCTTGATTGCTATTCAGGATATCACCAGATTGCATTAAAGGAACAAGACCAGAGCAAGACATCTTTCATCACCCTATTCGGTGCCTACTGCTATAAAACAATGTCATTTGGACTCAAGAATGCTGGTGCCACTTACCAACGAGCTATCTAAACGTGCCTCGGTGATCAGATAGGCAAAAATGTAGAAGCATACATGGATGATGTAGTAGTAAAGACAAAGAACCCGGATACACTAATTGAAGACTTAAAGCAAACCTTCCAAAACCTAAAAAGATGGAGGTGGAAATTGAACCCAAACAAGTGTGTATTTAGAGTTCCCTCAGGACAACTACTTGGATTCTTGGTCAGTCATCGCGGAATCGAAGCAAGTGCCAAGCAAATTCAAGCCATAACAGAGATGGGCCCTCCTCGAAGTGTCAAAGATGTGCAGAAACTAACAGGCTGCATGGCGGCCCTCAATCATTTCATATCAAGACTGGGTGAAAAAGGGTTACCTTTCTTTAAATTGCTAAAGAAGACAGACAAGTTCAAGTGGACAGAAGAAGCCAATGAAGCTTTCAAGAAGCTCAAGGCATACCTCACCTCCTCACCTGTTCTCATACCTCCGAAGAAATACGAAGGCATGATGCTGTACATCGCGGCAACTTCTACTGTGATCAGCACAACAATTGCCATAGAAAGAGAAGAAGAAGGGCGTGTATATAAAGTACAATGCCTCGTATACTACATCAGCGAAGTACTGTCAGAATAAAAAATCCGGTACCCACATGTGCAAAAATTACTCTACGCCCTCCTGATCACTTCACGCAAGCTTCACCACTATTTTGAAGGCCACAAGATTATCGTGGTGACAGATTTCCCACTCGGAGACATCCTGCACAACAGAGATGCAACAGGGCACATATCTAACTGGGCAGTTGAACTTGGTGCTCTCAATATCGATTTCACCCCATGGAAGGCAATTAAGTCTTAGGCCCTGGCCGATTTTGTTGCCGAATGGACAGAAATTCAACAACCTATGTCAAGTACAATCCTTGATCATTGGAAGATGTACTTTGATGGATCACTCAAGCTAGGCGAAGCCGGCGCAGGCGTCCTCCTCATTTCTCCAGACAAAAAACAACTCAAGTATGTCCTTCAGATATTATAGCAAGCTACAAACAATGAAGCAGAATATGAAGCCCTCATCCACGGGCTACGAGTGGCAATTACCCTTGAAATCAAGCGTTTACTCGTATACGGCGATTCAGCAGTAGTCATCAATCAAGTCAACAAAGATTGGGACTGCACCAAACAAAACATGGGCGCCTACTGTGCTGAAATACGAAAGCTCGAAAAACATTTTCAAGGATTAGAAATTCTACACGTCCTGCGCGATTCTAATATTGCGGCAGACGTCCTCGCCAAGCTTGGATCAGACAGGGCGAAGGTCCCACCCGGTGTATTTATACAGGAGTTATCTGCTCCCTCTATCAAACAACCCGGTGAGATAACCCCTAAAATCTCAGCTAATGGCACCCAGATTTTGGTAATCACCACTTCATAGACCCAGGTTTTTATTGATTACATCAAAGAGAATAAGTTGCCAGCGGAAAAAGAGGAAGCTACCCGAGTTGTTCGTAGAAGCAAGAATTACGTCCTAGTAGGAGACATGCTCTTCAGAAGAGCCGCATCATTAGGAGTACTCCTAAAATGCGTCTCATTTGAAGAGGGCAAAGAGATCCTAGATGAAATACACTTAGGTTGCTGTGGAAATCACGCCGCTTCAAGAACACTAGTCGACAAAGCATTTTGCACCAATTTCTACTGGCCAACCGCTTTGAAAGACGCAGAAGAACTCGTCAGAAGATGCAAAGGTTGTCAAAAGTTCGCAAGACAAGCTCATGTGCCAGCTCACAACCTCATCTGCATCCCACCCGCTTGGCCTTTCTCCTACTGGGGGCTGGATCAAGTAGGACCTCTCAAGAAAGCAAAAGGTGGTTTCGAATACATCTTTGTAGCAATTGACAAGTTCACCAAGTGGATTGAATACAAACCACTCACAAAATACAGCGCAGCCAAAGCAGTAGAGTTCATCCAAGACATTATGCACCGCTTTGGCATGCCCAATCGAATCATCACAGATTTGGGTTCTCCCTTCACAGCCATAGAATTCCAAAGTTGGGCATAGGACTATGGCTTCAGAATAGATTACGCATCAGTCGCACATCCAGAGGCCAACGGACAGGTGGAAAGGGCTAATGGACTAATACTAGCCAGATTAAAACCATGATTGTATGAAGAACTAGTGGACTATGGATCAAAATGGATTGAAGAATTACCCAAAGTCGTATGGGGGCTATGGACTCAAATAAGCAGAGCCACCGGATACTCACCTTTCTTCCTAGTTTACGGATCAGAAGCCGTACTACCTGCCGACTTGATCTGGACGTCACCAAGGATAGAACAATATGACGAAGGAGAAGCAGAACACACCCGAAGATTGGAACTCAACAGTACAAAAGAAGTTAGAGTAAACGCTACCCTTCAATCAGCAAGATACCTCCAAGGATTAAGATGCCACTACAACAAGAATTCCCAGCATCGATCACTACAAGTCGGCGACCTAGTACTAAGAAGAATACAAAAAACTGACGGACGCCATAAACTACTCAGTCCATGGGAAGGTCCTTTTATTGTGTGACAGAACCTCCTAAGTTATAGGGCCCACATGCACCTGTCACTGTCCGACGACCTTTTGACATTTATGCATATGTTTCCAATAACTTAAAAGACTGTCGGGTGTCCTCGGGGAACCCCGAATCATCCACGATTTCCGAGCAGGATCACGTTACAGAGTCATTGCAGTATTACAACATTTATTCAAATATCAAAACCAGAGTAAAAACAGCGGAAGTCTTACAATAACATAGTTTACAAACAGTTGTTTCAAACCTTACAAACTAAGTTCCATAGTTATTACAAAACAAAATAGTGGAGTGGCATTATAATATAGTACAAAGCACACAATGAAACTGCCCTGCCCAAGGGCCACACATTTACTTCTCATCGTCAGAACGAATGATAGTCATGCAGCACGATCCAAAACAGATCTACTCATGAGGCTCACCTGCAACAAGGGGTCAACGAACCCTGAGTACAAAGGTACTCAACAAGACTTATCCGAAATCTTAACTGATAAACTCAGTAATGCAGGCTCAAGGATTCAAGGTATAGCTTTAACAATGATCAAAGTTCTTTTGCGTAAAAGCTCTTTTAACAACATTCTTTATATAGAAAACTTCTCGAAAATTATATACAAAGCTGACACAATCCGCACTGAGATCATGAAACTTCATATCCAACATCTTCACAAGCCTTAGTCAAGTTCCGGTTATTAATTCTACGATGATGAACAGTGAGTTGAGTCTCCATAACCGAGGAGCAACGACGATTCAAACCGATTAACAACCCAGCTGGGAATTCTAGACCACACGACATATGCAGGTCCCCGACTCACATATATCAACCTACCCTCGGATCCTCTAAAACAAGAATGGGTCTGCGCCACCCGAGAATACAGCACACCTCAAATCCGGCCACATTCCAGCCATGAGGGTACACGCTATTCCCGCCATCTCTCCACTCCTAGTGCGCGAGTAGCCATTCTCGTAATAGAATTGCCAAGTTCAGGCTTACCGGAGTATGTGGTTAGTACTACAAATTCTCACCTCATGCAATTCAACAACGGACGTGCCTTAATCGACACAGGCGGAAAGAACCCGCTCACAAGACCTCCATGTCTTGTGGCTCACACTCACCGAGTCCGCCCGGTCTAGATTTATTACTCCACATTCCCATATCACATGCTAACATAATTAATCAATGTTCCATTTAAAACTTGCAGGTGGCAGGTAGTCACCCGACTTTCATCGTTCTACGCATAGCTAAGCAAGACTAGGCATATATGAGTTTAAAACTGGTAATATGGTAAATATGGAATAACAAGGGTGGTAATGCAACAATTAGGCTTTTACTTAACTCCTAATCACTTAATGCAGTAACGGAAAGCAAAAGCGAAATTAATTTATAAAACACAAGGTAGGGTTGTATGCATCCGGGGCTTGCCTTCGTTGACGGAAAAGTCCGGTTCCTGCGACGTTACACAAGTATTCGACCCGACTTCAACAGACGGATTAACCTCTTCAACAGCTTGATTAACTACCACGTTTTCACCTTCGTTCACTACACGTAATAACAATGCCATGTTTAACATGATGCGGAATTCGAAACATGATGCTCGATGAGGGATGGAAAATTAATAATTTGAATACAACTTTCCTTCGCGGTACAGTTGCAAGTCAAACAAACTAATTCTTTTTCGTAAACACATACATCAACTGCCAAGGATCATTAACAACAAATGACCCAAGGTCATCACTCAATCCAAAATTCCAAACAAAACCTAAATCACTAAAGGTTACTATTTGCTTTTATGAATTAATTATTTAATTCAAAATTATGAAATAAATCAACTTATTCTAATTGAGCCCAAAATTTTAGTACATGTTCATTACATGTTAACTAAGTGGCAAAACAAATTTCATAATTTTTGGATAAATAAATAAGCCTAGAAAAATCCTGGAAATCCATTTATGAATAAATTGAGCAATTTTTATCACATTTAAAACTTACTGAAAAACACTATTTCATATTTTTCTTAAATATTATACATCTCAGAGAAGTCACACAAAAATTTTCATAATTTTTGGAGCTCTAAATAAATCTACACAAAAATAACAAAAACAGACACTATTCATTCAAATCTGAAAATAGAAAAAATCCATTTGAACGTTGAGTCACTGACATCGGACCCCACCTGTCATCATCTACCTCCCGCGTGTTGACTACGACGACGACGGCGCTGACCGGCGCAAACTCACCGACGGTGAGTCCAAAGGCGACGGTCAAGGTACCAAAATGACCACATCATCCCGGCGCATCGACTAAAGGCACTAGCTAGACGAATTACTACGAGTTACGAGCTTGGCGTCGGCCATGGCGGATGCGGTGGCTCGGCGACGTTACGCCGGCGAAACGAAGCCGAAAACGGGGAAACAGAGGGCATGGGAAGATCCAGTAGCTCACCACGAACACGTTCAAGCAAGAATTAAGGCCGGAGAAGCAACGTAGACACGGGTCGACGTGAACAGCAACGACGGCGGAGCAAGGATCGTCGGTGACGGTGTGCCGGCGACTGCAGTGGATAAAACGGCCAAACAATAGTGAAATGAGCACTACGGCATCGAGACGAAGCTAAAGGGACATCAATCAAGGGCAACGGCTCACCGACGGGCTCTGGCCACGAAGATGCGCATGCGACGGTGAGGTTACCGGCCGCGAGGAAGAAGGCGATGAAACTCGAGTTCCCGGTGAAGACAAGCCAAATTGGTGGGTCAGATGGACGCGCAAGGTTCAGGCGGAGCTGGGACTAGCTTAACAGCGACGGTGGAGCACGACAACGACGGCACGGGCTCGCCGGAGATGGAGCAGCGGCGACGGGAAAAACAGAGAGCGAAGAGAGAAGAACGACGGCGGCTCCAGAGCTTTATAGGGCAGCCAAGGAAGCACAAGGAAGCCACGACAAAGTCTTCAGCGCGCCAACGCGACGCCCAGACGGCCACGCGCGCGACTGGAAGCAAGCCGAAGATCGCCGCCGGTGTAGCCTGAGCGGTGAGTACTGTTCACAGAAATTACAAGTTTGCCATTCGCCAAATTTCATAAATTACTCTCAAATTTTCATAACAACTCAAAAATCTCCAAAAATAAAAGTTGTTCAAAATCAAAAGTTCTACAACTTTGCTTTTATAACCATCTCCTAATTCGGTCTAGATTTTGAAATGAACTTTTGAATTTGAATAGGGAAATTTACCGAATTACGCCTTTTTGATTTACTCAAAAATTTTCTAAACAACTTGAAAAACTCCAAAAACAAACTTTGTATAACTTGCCAAGCTCTACACGTTTGCTTTTGGGCCCAACCCCAAAATATGCTTAAATTTTGAAATGGATTTTCAGGGTAGGGCTTACATGTTGAAACGCGGGGTTTTCTCGAAAAATTCAAAACCCAGGCAAACTTTGAACTTGAGTCAAACAATACAATTCAACACTCATTACACAAATGTAAACTTGTTTTAGTAAATGCACATCAAAGTTTTCACCAAATGCCAAATGCTTTGCAATGCATATGATGACATGTCAGATTTTAACATTTAAACACCCGAGGTGTTACAATCCTTCCCCCTAAAAGAAATCTCGCCCCGAGATTCAAAGCCATAGGGTAAGTAATGGAAAAGGAAATGTGTCGCAAGAACACATACAAACTCTGTCCATAAAACAGCTAAGGTTACTTTTACAAAACACAACATGTACTACCGAGCTCAACTAACATTACTCGATTCTATATTGACGCTAAAAATTCGGGAAACTTTTCTAACAAGTAATCTTCCGATTCCCAAGTAGCTTCCTCTTTTGAATGTTGATTCCATTGTATTTTATAGAACTTGATTGTCTGTCTTCGAGTAACACGATCTTTCTGATCTAACACTCGGATAGGATATTCGGAATAAGTTAAATCCGGTTCTAGTTCCACTCCTTCAACTTCAATATTTTGTTCAGGCACTCGGAGACACTTCTTCAATTGAGAAACATGGAACACATCATGCACAGCTGCAAGATGTTCAGGTAATTGCAAGCGATATGCCACTTTTCCATACCTCTCTAAAATTTGAAATGGTCCAATATATCAAGGTGCCAACTTTCCTTTAACACCAAAACGGGTAACTCCCTTCATTGGTGATACTTTCAGATATACAAAATCTCCTTTGTTAAATACCAATGGTCTCCGTCGTCTATTCGCATAACTCTTTTGGCGGGACTGAGCTATCTTCAAATTACTCTGTATTTGCCTAACCTTGTCTTCTGTTTCTTTCACAAGATCAACTCCAAAGAATCTTCTTTCTCCAGGCTCAGACCAACTCAATGATGTTCTGCATCTACGACCATAGAGTGCTTCAAATGGAGCCATTCTAATGCTTTCCTGATAACTATTGTTGTATGAGAACTCGGCTAAAGGTAAGCATTCATCCCACTTTTTTGGAATAGTTAAGGACACAACACCTTAACATATCTTCAAGTACTTGATTGACTCTTTCAGTCTGCCCATCAGTCTGCGGATGATAAGCTGTACTGTACAGAAGTTTAGTACCCAACGAAGAATGCAATTGTTTCCAAAAGTTGGAGACAAACTGTGTACCCCTATCTGACACAATAGTTTTGGGTATTCTATGGAGACTCATGATTCTTGCTAAGTACATTTTGGCATATTGGATCGTAGGATATATTGTCTTGACTGGAAGAAAATACGCTGACTTAGTGAGTCGATCTACAATAACCCATACTGAGTCAAATCCCTTTGATGTCTTGGGTAGACCAACAATAAAGTCCATGCTTATGTCCTCCCACTTCCAAGATGGAATAGGTAATGGTTGTAATTCACCAGCAGACCTCAAATGTATAGCTTTCACCTTTTGACAAATATCACACTTTGCTATGTATCTAGCAATCTCTATTTTCATTTTAGTCCACCAAAATCTTTGCTTCAAATCATGGTACATCTTGTTACTTCCCGGATGAATGGATAACCTAGTAGCATGTGCTTCATCTAGAATTGACTGCCGCAACTCAGGAACTTTTGGTACCACCAGGCGATCCTTGAACCACAACACATCTTCATTGTCAATGCTAAAGCATTCCGCTTTTCCATTCTTGACTCTTTCCTTAATATGGGCTATACCCTTGTTTTCCTTCTGAGCATCAATAACTTGATCTCGAATAGTGACTTCAATAATTATGTTGGTCAAACTTCCTTGTTGAATTACTTCTACATTCAACCTTTCCATTTCTTGACATAAATTCAAACCCATTGTTCTCACTGTCAAACAATTGCAATAACTTTTGCGACTGAGAGCATCTGCAACCACATTTGCTTTACCAGGGTGATAATGTACTTCCAAATCATAATCCTTAATCAGTTCTAACCATCTTCTTTGTCGCATGTTCAACTCTGACTGAGTAAAGATATACTTTAAGCTTTTGTGGTCTGTATACATATGACATGTATTACCAAGCAGGTAATGCCGCCAAATCTTTAGAGCATGAACCACGGTCGCTAACTCCAAGTCATGAGTCGGATAATGTTCTTCATGTTGCTTAAGTTGCCTAGATGCATAGGCAATGACTCGGCCTTCTTGCATCAACACACATCCAATACCAATACCTAAAGCATCATAATAAACATCATACGGCTTCTCGATGTCAGGTTGGGCTAACACTGGCGCAGTAGTCAACAGTCTCTTCAAAGTCTAGAAAGCCTCTTCACAATCTGATGTCCAGACAAACTTAACTTGGTTCTTCAACAATTCAGTTATGGACTTTGATATCTTTGAGAAGTCTGGAATAAACCGACGGTAATATCCCACCAAACCCAGAAAACTCCGAACTTGATGAACTGTGGTTGGCGGTTTCCAATCAAGCACATCCTTCACTTTGCTGGGATCAACTGCAACTCCTTCGGCTGACAAGACATGTCCAAGAAATTGCACTTCCTTAAGCCAAAAATCACACTTGCTCAACTTGGCATATAGTTGATGTTCTCTCAAGCGGGTCAGAACAATTCTGAGATGTTCTGCATGTTCTTTCTTATTCTTGGAATATACTAAAATGTCATCAATAAACACCACTACAAACTTGTCTAGCTCCGGCATGAATACTGAGTTCATAAGATACATGAAATGAGCTGGAGCATTTGTCAAACCAAAAGACATTACCAAGTATTCATATAACCCATATCTTGTGGTAAATGCCGTTTTGGGAATATCCTCAGGCTTTATCTTGATTTGGTGATATCCTGATCTCAAATCTATCTTGGAGAAAACTTTGGCTCCGGCCAGTTGATCAAAAAGCAGATCTATCCGAGGTAATGGATACTTATTCTTGATGGTCACTTCATTCAATGGACGATAGTCAACACATAACCTTAGGGTCTCATCTTTCTTTTTCACAAAAATTGCCGGACATCCCCAAGGTGAAGAACTAGGTTGGATAAACCCTTTCTCAATCAATTCTTGTAACTGAGTTTTCAACTTGGCCAATTCCTTAGGTGGCATCCTATAAGCTCTCCGAGAAATCGGAGCTGTTCCAGGTTGTAACTCTATATTGAACTGTACATCCCTATCAGGTGGTAGACCGGGTAAATCTTCAGGAAACACATCCGGAAATCCACACACTACCGGAATATCACTAATCTCTTTGACAACAGTTGCACAAATCTTACTCACTGATCTTCTTAGGGTTGGAAGTTGGATAAGAAGTTGAGAATTATTATCAGGCAAACTCACTCTTAAGGTCCTATTCAAAGCATCTATAACAGCCTTATGCTGATACATCCAATTCATTCCCAAGATTACATCTATATCCTGATCCTTAAGGATAATCATGGTAATGGGAAAAATATGCCCACCCAGGTTTACGGGTACCTGGTATACCATCTCCTTAGTACACAGACGTCCCCCGGGCGACTGTATAAAGAAACTTTCCTTTGTTGCCCCAATCGAAATTTCATGCTTCACGACAAATGTTCTATTGATGAATGAATGTGATGCGCCAGAATCAAAAAGTATAACTGCAGGGTGATTGGCAACAAGAAACATACCCATCATTACTGGCTCCCCTTCCGGAATTTCTCCAGCTTGAATATAGAACACCCGTCCTGTCTTCCTCTCATCTTTGCCCTTCTGAGCATTCTGATTGGGATTCTTGTTTGGTGCCTGACCCTGTTGTTGATTGGCAGGAGCCTTTTGATAATTTTGATTAGCCTGCCTAGGATATGGACATTCCCTGGAGAAATGACCAGTCCTTCCACAATTATAGCACGGATAGTTGTGACCCTGGGATGTTGGAGCATTGCCACCAGGAGCATTGGTTGACTATGAACTCGGATAGGTTATAGCAGGACGGACATTTGACTGTTGCCCGGCTTGGAACTGTGGCGGACGATAAGGAGGACGATTATGATGTACTGGATGATAAATCACCCTTTGCCTCTTCGGATTTCCCCCAAAAGATCCAGACGGTACACTCTTTTTCTTTTTGAGCTCCTTGTGCTGCCGATACTTTGATTCTGAAGCAATTGCAATATTTACTGCCTCATGATAAGTGACATTGGTGCAAGTGGTCATCATAGTCTGCAACTTGGTATTCAGGCCTCTCATAAACCACCTCTTCTTCTTGACATCGGTATTGACATGTTCGGATGCATATTGGGACAGATGATTAAATCTTCCCACATACTGCATCACGCTTTGATCTCCTTGTTTCAAAGCAAGGAATTCATCTAGCTTCATAGCCATTACTCCTTCAGGGATATAATGGGCTCTAAAGGCTGTACGGAACTCAGCCCAAGTTATTGGAATGCCAGTTGGTTGCATAGCCACTAAGTTTGCCCACCAAGCACTTGCTGCTCCTCTAAGTTGTTGGGCGGCAAACGTAGGTTTCTGATACTCTGTGCATGGGATAAGGTCAAATTTCTGCTCCATGGTTCGAAGCCAGTCATCAGCCTCCAATGGTTCATCTGCCTTGGTAAACACTGGGGGTCTTGTGTCTGTGAAATCAACATATGTAGCCTCCTGTCGGTTATGGTGGCGTCCACGGTTTTCGTACATCTGATTCTGATTACTCTGAGCCATCTCATGAAGCAAACGAGAATTTTCAGCCGTCACATTGACAAGTGCGGTTATAGCATCAGCTAAATTGGTTGGAATTGGTGGCGGATCAGGAATACCGTCCTCATCTTGTGAAGTTCCCGGAATAAACGAACCCCGTGTACGACGCATCTGCTCATAACAAACCAAACTTTATTCACATGTCTTTATTGAATTGTACCAAAGCTTACTCTAGACACATTACATGGAGCTTACTAATGTACAAACAAACCTACGGGTACGAAAACAGAACTACATAACTTAACTAGAGCTACTATTATACAACTCTCCTCCTTTCCTCAATTTCTTCAAACTTCAGGCTCGGTATCCATTCCGAAATTATTACCGCCTTCATCATCACTTTCATCGATCATTACTAATTCTTCAGGATCTTCTTCTTCTTCCTCTCCCGATTCATCATCATCAGCAAGGATGACACCGGGGTCCATGTCATCAGCTTGAGGCTCATGATTTGGATTCAGTAGATTGCTAAGCCTATGAACTTCCTCATGTAGATATGTATTATGTTCTTCTAAATCTTCTACATAGAATTCTAGCTCATGAGTTCTAGCTCTAGCTACATTTTCCCTGTGCCAAGCTTCATTTCTTCCCTCCACCGTACGAACTAACATACTTTCGCAGTTCCTATGCGCGGTGGTGAGCTGCCTCAATTGACCCTGTAATTCACCTATTTGCATAACATCCAAAGCCCTATCTCTAGTAGATTGTGCTAACTCTGCGGAAATCCTCTGTATCTCTGCCTGAGGATCAGGCCTAGTACTGCTACTGCTAGCACCATCATTTCTAGGGGCAAGTTGGTGACGAGGAACTCCTTTGGGTCCGGTGGACTTACGGGGCGTCATCTTAGCACGAGCCATACTGTAGGAAACCAATTTAATCCAAGTAAGACCATTTGATCAAAATCCAAAGAGTAGCTAAGATGGATTACATTCCTCAAACCAGTCTCACTACTTAACTCCAGACTAAGAGGTGAAGGAAGTAACGAGTGAATTATTCATGATGCATGAATCGTTCTTACGAACAAAAACATCAAACTTTATAATGCATATAAACAACATTTATTTTTATATAGGGCATAGTATAATTACTACTCCACCACACAAAACATTTTAATCAAATAGGGAATGGTGAGAAAGAATTAAGATAAGTCAGAAGCAATTTGGACCAAATTAACAAGTTAAATTTAGTCATCCCAAATCATTTTGAAGTTTTTGTAAAACAATACAACAAAAACTTTGTAACGATCGCTCTGATACCATTCTGTGGCAGAACCTCCTAAGTTATAGGGCCCACATGCACCTGTCACTGTCCGACGACCTTTTGACATTTATGCATATGTTTCCAATAACTTAAAAAGACTGTCGGGTGTCCTCGGGGAACCCCGAATCATCCACGATTTCCGAGCAGGATCACGTTACAGAGTCATTGCAGTATTACAACATTTATTCAAATATCAAAACCAGAGTAAAAACAGCGGAAGTCTTACAATAACATAGTTTACAAACAGTTGTTTCAAACCTTACAAACTAAGTTCCATAGTTATTACAAAACAAAATAGTGAAGTGGCATTATAATATAGTACAAAGCACACAATGAAACTGCCCTGCCCAAGGGCCACACATTTACTTCTCATCGTCAGAACGAACGATAGTCATGCAGCACGATCCAAAACAGATCTGCTCATGAGGCTCACCTGCAACAAGGGGTCAACGAACCCTGAGTACAAAGGTACTCAACAAGACTTATCCAAAATCTTAACTGATAAACTCAGTAATGCAGGCTCAAGGATTCAAGGTATAGCTTTAACAATGATCAAAGTTCTTTTGCGTAAAAGCTCTTTTAACAACATTCTTTATATAGAAAACTTCTCGAAAATTATATACAAAGCTGACACGATCCGCACTGAGATCATGAAACTTCATATCCAACATCTTCACAAGCCTTAGTCAAGTTCCGGTTATTAATTCTACGATGATGAACAGTGAGTTGAGTCTCCATAACCGAGGAGCAACGACGATTCGAACCGATTAACAACCCAGCTGGGAATTCCAGACCACACGACATATGCAGGTCCCCGACTCACATATATCAACCTACCCTCGGATCCTCTAAAACAAGAACAGGTCCGCGCCACCCGAGAATACAGCACACCTCAAATCCGGCCACATTCCAGCCACGAGGGTACACGCTATTCCCGCCATCTCTCCACTCCCAATGCGCGAGTAGCCATTCTCATAATAGAATTGCCAAGTTCAGGCTTACCGGAGTATGTGGTTAGTACTACAAATTCTCACCTCATGCAATTCAACAACGGACGTGCCTTAATCGACACAGGCGGAAAGAACCTGCTCACAAGACCTCCATGTCTTGTGGCTCACACTCACCGAGTCCGCCCGGTCTAGATTTATTACTCCACATTCCCATATCACATGCTAACATAATTAATCAATGTTCCATTTAAAACTTGCAGGTGGCAGGTAGTCACCCGACTTTCATCGTTCTATGCATAGCTAAGCAAGACTAGGCATATACGAGTTTAAAACTGGTAATATGGTAAATATGGAATAACAAGGGTGGTAATGCAACAATTAGGCTTTTACTTAACTCCTAATCACTTAATGCAGTAACGGAAAGCAAAAGCGAAATTAATTTATAAAACACAAGGTAGGGTTGTATGCATCCGGGGCTTGCCTTCGTTGACGGAAAAGTCCGGTTCCTACGACGTTACACAAGTATTCGACCCGACTTCAACAGACGGATTAACCTCTTCAACAGCTTGATTAACTACCATGTTTTCACCTTCGTTCACTACACGTAATAACAATGCCATGTTTAACATGATGCGGAATTCGAAACATGATGCTCGATGAGGGATGGAAAATTAATAATTTGAATACAACTTTCCTTCGCGGTACAGTTGCAAGTCAAACAAACTAATTCTTTTTCGTAAACACATACATCAACAGCCAAGGATCATTAACAACAAATGACCCAAGGTCATCACTCAATCCAAAATTCCAAACAAAACCTAAATCACTAAAGGTTACTATTTGCTTTTATGAATTAATTATTTAATTCAAAATTATGAAATAAATCAACTTATTCTAATTGAGCCCAAAATTTTAGTACATGTTCATTACATGTTAACTAAGTGGCAAAACAAATTTCATAATTTTTGGATAAATAAATAAGCCTAGAAAAATCCTGGAAATCCATTTATGAATAAATTGAGCAATTTTTATCACATTTAAAACTTACTGAAAAACACTATTTCATATTTTTCTTAAATACTATACATCTCAGAGAAGTCACACAAAAATTTTCATAATTTTTGGAGCTCTAAATAAATCTACACAAAAATAACAAAAACAGACACTATTCATTCAAATATGAAAATAGAAAAAATCCATTTGAACGTTGAGTCACTGACATCGGACCCCACCTGTCATCATCTACCTCCCGCGTGTTGACTACGACGACGACGGCGCTGACCGGCGCAAACTCACCGACGGTGAGTCCAAAGGCGACGGTCAAGGTACCAAAATGACCACATCATCCCGGCGCATCGACTAAAGGCACTAGCTAGACGAATTACTACGAGTTACGAGCTTGGCGTCGGCCATGGCGGATGCGGTGGCTCGGCGACGTTACGCCGGCGAAACGAAGCCGAAAACGGGGAAACAGAGGGCATGGGAAGATCCAGTAGCTCACCACGAACACGTTCAAGCAAGAATTAAGGCCGGAGAAGCAACGTAGACACGGGTCGACGTGAACAGCAACGACGGCGGAGCAAGGATCGTCGGTGACGGTGTGCCGGCAACTGTAGTGGATAAAACGGCCAAACAATAGTGAAATGAGCACTACGGCATCGAGACGAAGCTAAAGGGACATCAATCAAGGGCAATGGCTCACCGACGGGCTCTGGCCACGAAGATGCGCATGCGACGGTGAGGTTACCGGCCACGAGGAAGAAGGCGATGAAACTCGAGTTCCCGGTGAAGACAAGCCAAATTGGTGGGTCAGATGGACGCGCAAGGTTCAGGCGGAGCTGGGACTAGCTTAATAGCGACGGTGGAGCACGACAACGACGACACGGGCTCGCCGGAGATGGAGCAGCGGCGACGGGAAAAACAGAGAGCGAAGAGAGAAGAACGATGGCGGCTCCAGAGCTTTATAGGGCAGCCAAGGAAGCGCAAGGAAGCCACGACGAAGTCTTCAGCGCGCCAACGCGACGCCCAGACGGCCACGCGCGCGACTGGAAGCAAGCCGAAGATTGCCGCCGGTGTAGCCTGAGCGGTGAGTACTGTTCATAGAAATTACAAGTTTGCCATTCGCCAAATTTCATAAATTACTCTCAAATTTTCATAACAACTCAAAAATCTCCAAAAATAAAAGTTGTTCAAAATCAAAAGTTCTACAACTTTTCTTTTATAACCATCTCCTAATTCGGTCTAGATTTTGAAATGAACTTTTGAATTTGAATAGGGAAATTTACCGAATTACGCCTTTTTGATTTACTCAAAAATTTTCTAAACAACTTGAAAAACTCCAAAAACAAACTTTATATAACTTGCCAAGCTCTACACTTTTGCTTTTGGGCCCAACCCCAAAATATGCTTAAATTTTGAAATGGATTTTCAGGGTAGGGTTTACATGTTGAAACGCGGGGTTTTCTCGAAAAATTCAAAACCCAGGCAAACTTTGAACTTGAGTCAAACAATACAATTCAACACTCATTACACAAATGTAAACTTGTTTTAGTAAATGCACATCAAAGTTTTCACCAAATGCCAAATGCTTTGCAATGCATATGATGACATGTCAGATTTTAACATTTAAACACCCGAGGTGTTACATATCGTCACGGAAGTCACTAGACCAGGCACATACAAGTTGATAACCGAAGATGGAAAAGAAGTCAACAATACATGGCACATCAGCCAGCTAAGAAGATTCTACGCATAAAAACAACTCAAGAGAAAATATATATACAAGCCACAAGAGATCAATGTTCATGATCAACAAAGATGGTGCTCATCGACAACATATGTACTATTATGACTTATCAATGTTCATGATCAATAAAGATGGTTCTTTCTAGACAACATATGTCTTATTATGGCTTTCCCCGAGTTGTTTCCAATGAGCCGAACCAAAAAAGCAAAATGGCTAAAAATACGCCTAAGCATACCGGCCGAGAGCAAAAGAGCTGAAAACATGCTTGAGCCCGCCGATGAGGGTAGCTAATAAGCTAACACCCAAACCAAAAAAGCAAAATGGCTGAAAAGACACCTGAGCATATCGGCCAAGAGCAAAAGTGCTGAAAAGATGCTTGAGCCCACCGATGAGGGTAGCTAATAAGCTAACACCCGAACCAAAAAAGCAAAATGGCTAAAAATACGCCTGAGCATACCGGCCGAGAGCAAAAGAGCTGAAAACATGCTTGAGCCCGCCAATGAGGGTAGCTAATAAGCTAACACCCGAACCAAAAAAGCAAAATGGCTAAAAAGACGCCTGAGCTTACCGGCCGAGAGCAAAAGAGCTGAAAACATGCTTGAGCCCGCCGATGAGGGTAGCTAATAAGCTAACACCCGAACCAAAAAAGCAAAATGGCTGAAAAGACGCCTGAGCATACCGGCCGAGAGCAAAAGAGCTGAAAAGATGCTTGAGCCCGCCGATGAGGGTAGCTAATAAGCTAACACCCAAACCAAAAAGCAAAATGGCTAAAAATACGCCTGAGCATACCAGTCGAGAGCAAAAGAGCTGAAAAGATGCTTGAGCCCACCGATGAGGGTAGCTAATAAGCTAACACCCGAACCAAAAAGCAAAACGATTGAAACTAAGCCTGAGAATAAATCAGAGCAATTCCAAGACAAGGCCCTCCAGCTCCTTATTCCTAATAGCAAGAGGATCGGGGGCTACACTCAGAAGATCCCAAGAAGCGCTACACGGTTTCGCTCAAGAAAGCACTCAGACGACGCTTGTTCCTGCTCAACAAGACTTGAAGGAACAAGATGAGGCTTCCAGAACTCAACCATGAAGTGCTCGAGGGCTTGTCGATCCTAGGATGTTTTTGCAACCATAGATAGGACCAGATGCTGACCACACTCTGAGTTAAGCCGAAAAGAAGCTAGAGATGTCCTAAGTCTTTTCAGTACTAACAAGAACAAAAAGTTTGTCGAGACAACGATCTATACCGAGTTGTTTACAAGCCACAGACGAAAGCCAGACAAGCACTCGACAAATCAAGGAAGTCTGCCAAAACATCAATCTACATATACCGAGTTGTTTACTAGGCACAAACTAAAGCCAGAAAAGCACTCGATAGATCAAGAAAGTTTGTCAAGACAAGGATTTACCTAAGCCAGGTTGTTTACGAGACAAAGAAATATAGACAAAGAAGACATCAACAAAAAAGAAAGAATCTCCATTCAGTCTTCAAGTATAGTGTTTTATTACAGAAGCTGGAATACAAAGGTCGACTACATTAAGCATTGTCATCAGGAGAAGAAACATCAATGTTAAGATTATCTACAATCTTCCTGGCTAAATCATCGACCTCTGGCTCTAACTTCTCAACAGCATCCAGATACTCTTGGCTCTCGGCTTCATCAGCAACCTTGGACAAAGGAAAGTCCAGAGAAAGAACCCAGACCTAGGCAAGGACATTCCTGGTACAAAGATGGGCACACCTCTTCACGAACTCCTAGAAATGGGTCGGCACTTGGGGAATGAACTGAGCCCAAGAATGACCATCATCTGCTGGAGTTCGGAGAAGGTCGGCTACTGACCGAAAAGACTTCCACAAAGCTTTCCAGTTCTCAGTAGCCATTGCCAACTTGCTAGTCAAGTCCTCAATGGTCTTTTGGGCCTGCACAAGATCTCTGTCAGCTCCATGCCTAATCAATTTAGCAAGCGTGAGTTCTTCTTCAGCTTGAGTAATAACCTCCTTAGCCTTATTGTGGCTAGTACGAACGAGTGTCTTTATCTCCTTGATACCCTCCGAGAGCTTCTGCTTTTCAACTCGTAGAGCTAGACCAAGCAAGAAAAGAGAAGTCAGCAGAAAGGCGAATTTGAATACAAAGGGAAGCGAAAAAGAACTCACGATACCATGGCACTCTTTCTTCATGGCCTCCACATTTTAAGGCCTCCTGGGCAGCTGCATCCCTCTGCTTTTCTACCTCAACTACCCGGGCATGGAGAGCCTTCTCCTCCTTCTGATGCGTTTGATGCTCAGTCTCCAACTCGGCCCGACAGAGGTCAAGCTCTGCCTTTAGGGTACTCACCTCAGAGGACAACTTTTTCTCGGTTTCAGATGAGAAAAAGAAGCCGGTATGATCATGAGAAAAAGACTAAGCAAAAAGAAAGAGAGAAAAACAAGAAATAATGACAGGAGAAAAACGAACATCCAAAGAAAGAAATTCTGAAAAACTTACCTAGAGCTTTTCCCCAAAAGAAGTCATGAAGGTCGCCAAGTTTCCCCAGGCGGCAGTCAACTTCGACAATCAATGAGTGGCATCAAATTGCTGCACCACGCCATCAGCCAAAGGTGGACCATCGAAAGTAAGAAAAGGAGAGGGAGAAGCCGGCCAAGGCGAAGAAGGCACAACCAGGGCAATCTCCTAGGAAGCCATGGCCAATCCCTCAGATGAACCCGCCGCCATGGCCATGGTCACCTCAAGAGTTAGAAAATCAATAGCTATGTACTCCATCCCCCTCACAGCCACCTCAACGACCGCGCGCTCCGAGCTCTGAGACTCGGTGCATAAGGGCACACCAGAGGTCTGACAAGAAGTCGACTGGAGGCTCAGAGAAGATGAAGGCATGAAAGTTAACAAGGAAACTCGCTAATAAGAATAAGAAAAAAGGAGAACAGAAGCAAAGAAATAAAACCAGAATTCACTCACTCAACTATCTTCTTCTTCATAAAGCCAAAAGAAGACCTCGCAGGGGGAACCACAGCGGCAAAAACATCACCGCCACCCTGCGATAGGAGCGGTACGGCCGATACTAGAGCACTAGAAGAACTCGACCCCGATGATCGCTTACTATAAGAGAACAAGACCAAAGTCAAAACAAAAAGAGGGGTTCAACAACAGGAAAACAAGAAAAGAACTCACCGACGAGTAACGAGGGCAGCATCATCATCCTCTTCTTCTTCACTCTCGACCAAGGCCACCATAGCGCCAGCTAAAAAAAGGACAAAAGTACTCGGTCAAAGATAAAAACAAACAACAAAGGGACAGAGCGTATTAATATGCTTACCTAAGAGCATGCTATCTACAACTGGAGTACCTAGACGAGTACTCGACTGGCAAGACTTCTTGGCAGCAGATGGAGCAGAAGAACTATCCACTTGCCCCCTCTTTCTGAAAGTACGAGGAGCTCGAGGAACTGGACGAGGAACATACTCTTCATATATGTCAAAAAATGTGGAAGAAACACCAGGAAGCATCATGGTAGTTTGAGACTTACTGGTCAAGGACGCCCCAGCAAGACTACCCCCAGCCTCCACATTTGCAGGGAGATCATTAAGGGGAATTGGATCAGCAAAATTATGCCCAAATGCATATAAAAGAGTAAAACAACAAGACAAGGAAGATTAAGCAACAAGTGGATACGACAAAAGACACTCAAAAGTACCCACATAAGAAAAGAACAACTCACAGCAGGGGGCGGGTTGTTAGCACTGTACTCAAGGATAGCAAGCGGGACAACGCTTACTCCTTTCAACATCTTCTGAAGACGCTCGAGCACCTCCTCATCAGTCAACTCAAGGGCAGGGACCATACAAGAAGGGTCCTCCACCCTAGAGTACTCAAAACCATAATGTTCGTGCTTCTTCAAAGGTTGAACTCGACGGCGAAGAAAACTAGAAATAATCCCGAAGCCAGTCAAGCCTTGCTGTTTTAGAGTGCAAATCCTCTCGACAAAAGGCTTGATCGTCTGGAGCTCAGCAGTCGTCACAGGGTTCTTTTCCCATCGGTCATTAACCAAGGGACCAGATCCGGAGTGAACGGAAAGAGAAGGAATCAAGTTGGCGGCATAAAACCAGTCAGCACGCCAATCCCTCACAGAATCAACTAGGTCATAGTCAAAGAATTTGCTCTTAAGACCATGGCAAAACTGGATCCCGTAGCCACCAAGAACATTGGTGTCATCGCGGTGGGGTTGTGGATTCAGGCGAAAGAAGTAACGAAAGAGAGAAAGAGAAGGAGGAATTCCAAGGAAGGTTTCACAAAGATGAACGAAAACGGAAAGATGAAGGACAGCATTGGGAGCAAGGTGGTTCAGGCTAATCCCAAAATAGTTAAGAAATCGGTGAAGAAAGGCAGAAGCAGGAAGGCAGAGACCGGTATGGATAAAGGAGATGAAAAGAATAATCTCACCAGGACTTAGAGCAGGGACCCGATGCTCGCCTAGAGCTCTCCAGTTAGCAAACTCTTGCTCTAGAGTAGACCATCGCTAACGAGCTCGCGAAGCTGATCTTTAGTTGTTGTTGGAGCCGGCTAGATCTTCTGAGCAGCCCTCATCGCCATGAATTCTTGATTTTCAATAACGGAGAGCGATGCTTCCTCATTGACAAAGGTCACCTAGGACTTACTCGCTGACTTCTTCCTACCCATATACTACCAAAGGTAATGGGGCTCTAAGAATCGAGGAGGCTAAGATGGAAGCGCTCAGACGACGGTAGCAATGGCGGCGGTGGAGTTTCGAAGGCTAGGGTTTCAAGACAAAGGCAGGGTACCAAAGAAAAGGAGGAGAAAGGCCTTTAAATAGATTTTACATTGGTAAAAACATGGCCCAACAAGCCCGTTTTAACACGGCATGAGGACACAATGGTCCATTTACTGGCATAGCTAAAAAGACGGATGGCACAAATCCACACAATGGTACAGTTCAACGGGCAGATTTCAGACTTATCCATCCAGCACCACGGTGGAGTTATCATATTACTACAAAAAGAACTCATCAACAATAAAGCAAAGAAGGGTTACCTCACAAGGAGCACAACAACCCAGTCCTTACAGAAAGAACTTGGAAATCTCATCAGCAACCGGGACATCAGGAGAATAAAGAATGACAACTCAGAAGACAAGATTCTTTCCATTATAAATGGTTTCAAAAAATAGGAAATTACACATCTTACAAGACCTAATGAACTCGGTACTACGACAAGCAAGGTAGCAAAGAGGAACTCGGACATAGCTAGGCTCTGGAACGACTACGTATTCCAAATTGCTACTCGGTAGAACAAACCGCACTCGGCTACACTGTTTTCTTCAAAGGACGGACGCAGTGCATCCAAGGCAGAAATCAGTAGCACGGCGGGACAACATAGAGCAGAGAAGGCCGGTAGGTATCTATCTACCCAAGACCGATGTGATGTTGGATATGGTGTTGATCTGCACCAGACAGTCTCAGGGCAGGCGATGAGGATCAACCCAGAACTGCCAGATGAAGGATCGCATCCCACATCACAAGACTCCCTCCAACTACCGCCACGTACTTCCAAGTACAATGCTGTTGCGGGATTAGCCTACCTCTAATCCCTATCACAAGACTCCCTCTAGCTATGGCAAGATACACAAGATCTATAAAATACGCCCAGGGGCTGCTCTACTTCACAAACTACCATATTCATGACTACGGAGACTTCAGACCATGCAACAAAAATGCTCGATGAATCAAAACAGCACAAGAGGAGGATATTTATAGGCCAAAGAAGTGGTGCACATGGACCAGGAGCACCAGCAGAACAAACCTAACAAAGGACATAGTGAGAAGATAGAATTCAATGAAAGAGTCAGGCGTAAAGCAACAGTACTCAAGAACAAGCATATTCGGAAGAATATACCAATACTGTACAACTCATGAACAAATAGCATTTACACTCAACCACCACCATACAACTACATCTGACAATAGCAGACTACCAGACAATATGCCAAGACCCTGCATCTGAGTTCTTTCTGAACAAAAGAACCCGGATATATGCTCGGGGGCTGCAACAGGAGAGGTTTTAAGTTCTTTTGAACAACTCAGATTCAAGACCCTCCAACTCTTTGTTCCAAATAGCAAGAGGCTCGGGGGCTACACTCAGTGAGTGCACTTTTTCCTTCAAAAAGCGCACATCACCAAGAGGACTACTTCAAGACAACATTTTTTCAAACGACATAATATTGAAGACCCTCCAACTCCTTGTTCCAAATAGCAAGAGGCTCGAGGGCTACTCAGTGAGTACACTTTTTCCTTCAAAAAAGCGCACATCACTCAGAAGACATCTTCAAGACAGG